>NW_017731406.1:3173838-3269356 GCF_001890085.2 Hipposideros armiger | reverse complement strand
ATACACACACACACACACACACACACACACACACACACACACAGAGGCATGATGTACCTCAAAGATCCTGTGGGTTCGGTTCCAGACTACTGCAATAAAGCAAATATCACATTAAAGTGAATCACATGAATTTTTTTGGTTTCCTAGTGCATATAAAAGTTATGTTTACACTATACTGTAGTTTATTAAGTGTGAAATAGCATTATATCTATAAAAAAACAGTGTACATACCTTAACTAAAAGAAAATACTTTATGGCCAAAAAATACTAACCATCATCTGATCCTTCAGCAGGTTGTAATCTTATTTCTGGTGGAAGGTCTTACATTCAGTTTCTAAAAATTGCAATATCTGCTGGAGGGGACCAAAGTTTTACCACTCTAAAGCTACCTTTTGGGATATTGATTTTTAAGCTGGCTACTAAGAAACAAAAGAATCAGAAAGAACCTTTGACCACCCCCAGCCCCTTTTTCTGCCTAAGAGATTCAGATGGAAATACCTGCTTCACAAAAGGACATTAGTATAATCACGTTAGCATTAGCTAGGAAGAATCCAATCCTATTGACTAGACTCCACCTCCCCCACCCTCCACCCTACCCCCACACACACATTGTCCCATTGTTTTCTGGGTTGTCTAGCAAAACTTTACCTGTTATTTGTGTTCCATTTTCATCGTTTACCTGCAAATCACCATTTTCACTTTTATCCAAAATGTCATATATACCCAGTTTTGCCTCACTGTCTTTGAAATGTTCTTGCTTATATAAATTCTCCATGTACATGAATTAATCTGCTATTAATTTGATTATTAGCCCAGCTAGAAGAACTTAGAAGGTAGAAGGAAAAGTATTAATTTTTTAGCCCCACACTGCCAACCCCAATAAAGCAAAGCACAATAAAATGAGGTATATCTGCATATATAGATAAATAATTAAACAAGTGGGCCTTTAGATTGAGGTAGCCCTCATGCCATGGCATCCTACATAAGCAAACCAAAATCTAAGTCTATAAATGACTCAAGGTTTAAAAATTAAAACCTAGAGGCAACCAATCACAAAAGTCAATTAGGCTTTAAACTGGTATAGCCAAATGATAATTTCCCTACATTGCTTCTGCCTTTTCTCTGTAAATCTCTCCTTGAGCTCCTGTTGGGGGAGCGCTCCTTACCACTTCCAGTTTGTTGCTGCCCAATTCACATGTATTTTAAATGTTTAATATGCCTCTGTTTATCTTTTAACAGTTCTGTTTAGATGAGGGACTTCTGGCCAGAAAAGGAAACTGAACAAGACCGCCTGTGGCCGCCAGGAGCAATGAGTGACCCGGGAAAGGAACCTGCTGAGCCCTCTGAGCTCACTGTTTCTAGGTGCTTTTGGAGGGTCCCGCTAGGATCTTAGCTCTGCAATTTTTGTGTGATGAGCTGTCAGACTGTATTTGAGAATTTCTTTTTCCAGACTGGGTCCAGAAACCAGCCGGAGTTGGATTGGGTCCAACTTAGATACCAGGCTGGGTCTGGGGTCGGACTGGGTATGACTTCAACTAAACAAGGTCCAGTGTGAAGCCTCAGGTCAATACATTTTTCTTTTAAGGCTGGACAGGCAGGTTAACCTTATCAAAGATAATCTTGAAATACAGTGGGCACAGTGGAGAATTTTTAACCTACATAAGTTTATCTATTTTTAAGGTGCCTTACAGCAGAGGTAGGCAAACTGCGGCTCGTGAGCCACATGCGGCTCTTTGGATGCGTTCCGTCTCAAAAGTTTGTCGACCCCTGAAAGAGCCAATCCTGTCCCTCAAAACAATTTAAAAATTAGTCGACAGACATAAATATATTTTTACATAATCACCATTATGTGAATAATATCCTTTAAAAGTTTTATAAATGAAACTATGATAGTTTTATTTTCATTTTCAATTTTACTTAAGAGCCACATGTACGTACCCAAAGAGCCGCAGGTGGCTCACGAGCCGCAGTTCGCTGACCACCAGAGGCTCTTCCAGCTCAAAAGTTTGCTGACCCCTGCCTTAGAGAAAAAGGGGTTTTGCCTAGCAATCACTATAAAGGGTAAAAAAACAAAAATTTTTCTCCTCTACATTTTCTGGTGATCAGGAAACTCCACCCACTCCAGAGCCTGCAGACAAGATCTTGGGGAAACTGGCAGGAGCCTGCAAATGGTGAGACTTCTTACCAGTCAGTTCTTTAGATCTTCATCTGTGGTCAGTGGTTGAGAGAGAAAGGTAAAATTTCATGTTGTCCCTTCCTTTCTAAATTCAGATTGGGAGGACAAATAAAAAAATATATATATTTGTAAGAATTAGATCTTTGAACTGTGATTCATGAATTTGCTTTTGGGTACCTATTGGTTATTGTTAAGCACAGCCAGAGGAATGAGTTGCGGGAGACCAAAATTAGTCTCTTAGAATTTATTTGGCGTGTTTGAGCTGTGGGAGGTCAGGCTACAAAAGACCATAACCTCCCTGAGCAAAAAGGGGTATGGAGTTTCATAGGTGGGGGTGAGGATGGGGGTGGGGGGTAAACGAGGCTGTTCCCCCTTCAATGCTTCAGAGGCTTTTTCATTGCATTGTCTCTCGCAACTAAGGGTTTCGGGGCACGACCAAGCCCTCTGGTTCCACATCCTGGCCCCCAGGCCACTGTCTGGACCGCCCAGGTCCGCTGATCATAAGCCCCTAGGAGACAAACACAAGCCAGCAGGTACAAAGCACAAAGCAAGACAAGATGGCTTTTAGGATAAGGTCTCTGCTCCTGGCCTAAATATGGCTTAACAGTTATTTATTCTGTGGCAGTGGGCCCTAGACAAAGGCCTTCCCAGACCATGTGGTCACTAAGGATTTTGCGCGGGCTTCAGACAAAGACATTCCTGGACTGTATAGTCAGCAAACTTCCGCGTTTAACATTTCCAAATTCCAACCTCGCCCGGGAGCCAGTAAGGAACTGGCACAAGGCTGCATGTCCTAATAAAGAACCTTAACTGCTAACCCGGAAACCTCAGGGTATATAGCCCTGAGTCCCGCCCGGGTTGGGGCTCAGCCTCTGGATGTGAATCCGCTGAGCCAGTGCCGGCATTAGTAAACGTTGCTTCCCACGCCTTGGTGTCCTGTCTCTCTGTCTGGGTTCCCCGCAACAATTCTTTTTCTCCAAGGGACAATTATTGCCTTCTTATTTGTCTCATTTTGTGTCCTGAGAATTGGGTGTAGCAACCATCAGTTTGGGGGTCCCCAAAATATGGCTGGACAGAAATATGGGTTGCACCCCATTTGTGGGTAGATAGGGATAAACAAAATATGAGTTGCAGTCCATTAGCAGCTAGGGGCCTAACAAATATTTCTAGCTCTCAAAAAGAATTTCTAAGGCTTTCTTTCTTTTGATTACCTTTGGGAGTGGCTTTGCATCTTGGAAAGGTGGTATCTTCTGGGCCCTCTTTGGAGGTACCTCTTCCATCTACAGCAGTTATTCAATACTGCCAGGAACATTTACTGTTTATCCCGGCTGAAAACTGTCATGATGTTTGAAAGGATTATTTTTTTTAAGTAGCATATGGTCAAAAGTTGCTCACATTGGAAGTTGATATTTAGAACCTGATAGAAACTTAAAAAAAAAAGTTTATTTCTTTTTTAGTTTCTCCCCTAAACTGCAATGAAACTATGTACCCAGAAGGAAAGAAAATCATTCTGAAGCTGTTGTGTAAGAATTTACTGGACCATTCCAAAGACACACAGCTCTAAATCTTGAATATAGGAATCATTTGTTTTTCATCTTAATTGAAGATCCTCTCCCTGATATACCGAAGTAAATGGAAAATTATTTTGTTGGATGAGTGGGTCAGACTCTTGATATCCTTCAGGATTCAACTCAGTTGTTTGAGAAATGAAATGCAACTGTACTTTTCATACAAATGAAGTCTATACAAGAACAGAAATATGGCTCTAAAAACAGTTCAAGCCCATCTGTCCTTTTTACCAATCCTAAAACATCTTGTGGGGGACTAAAAAAAACAACAACACACTTTTCCTCCCACCTTCTAAGTTCCTCTGGCTGGGATAATGATCAAATTAACAGAGACAGAGAAACAGGAGAAAATCAAATGTTAAAACATGCACATGGGGAATTCACATAAGCATGAGAATTCTAAGGACACTGAGGTAAAAGTGGCTATATATGTATGTCCTTTTGGACAAACAAGAAAAGAAGGGTAGGGGTCTGAGATTATAAAAGAAGTAGGCAATTTACAGGTACTTGAGGAATAGTGAAACATACATGGCAGGTGAATTATTGCTAGGCAACCCAGAAACAATAAGATACAGGGGTACTCTAGTAAACATGCTCCTGCTTAGAGTCTTCCTTTCTAATGCTAAGGTCACTATGTTTAGATTCCTTTCTTTAAGCAGGTTTTTCCCTTTGAATCTCAGGCAAAAAAGAGGGAGGGATGAAGGTTCTTTCTGAGTCCTTTGTTTTCTTAACAACCAACTTAAAAATCAACATCCCAAAAGGCAGCTTTAGGGTCACCTTCACTCCCCTATTTATTTCAAAAGGCTTGCAGATATTGTAAAATGTCTGCATGAAGAAACAAAGCTTTTCTTGGAGAAATTTACATCCTTTTCTACTCCTTTCAGATGTAAATATTCTACCTGGTCTCATAACCCAGAGCCAAATCTTGACATGCAAACTTCAGAAGTGTAATATTTTGAGGAAAAAAGAAGCTATTTGGAAATTAGGTGAATGAAAAATCTTAAAAATCTTTCCCAGAAATATTAGTAAAAAGCTTTAGCTGCCTGAACAGGTAACTAATTTATTCCACCTGCCAGAAACACAATTTGGATCCAATTGTTATTTTGCATTGATATTCCTCTCTCATGGCTAAAATTTTAAAATAAAAGCTATAAGATCTGTTTGTATCTTTCTGTGTGTGTATGTATATTTATATATGTATGTTATAGATGTGTAATATTTTTTACCTCCAGATTGTATCACCAAAATTAATTTGTAAACAGCTCTACTTAATTGGCTTAAAGAAAAATAAACAATTACATAAGTACTGGTCAAGATGGCAGAATAAGAAAATGGTGTGCTTGTCTTCTCCCATGGCCACATTAAAATTACAATTAATTATAGAACAATCAATATAGAAAACCATCTGAATTCTAGCTTAACAGAAGTCCTATAATTAACGATATAACAAAGGACTACTTCAAGACTGGTAGGAGGGATGGAGACACAAAATAAGGTAGTTCCACACCCATGTGTGGCAATCAAGAATCAGGAAAGATATCTTAGATGCAGAGGGCCCACTTAAAGAGTGAGGGGTCACAGCCCCACACCAGGCTGCCTAATCCAGAGCACCAGTATTGGAAAAAGGAAACCACACAATAGCTGGCTATGAATATCAGTGGAAAGTCTGTTCAGGTGAGACAGAAGGCTGTGGGAAACAAAAGCATCCTCCTAAGGGGTCCATGCCCAAACTCTCTCACTCCCAGGCACTCAGCCTGGCCTCTGGCAGAGTGACAGCGGCTCAGTAGGTGCCAGAAAAGTACAAGCAGAGAGAGGGTTGTGTGGCCTCATGGTGAGGGATGGAGGGAGAGCTGCCACTGTCTTTGTGTTGAGCCCTCCTGCTATGTAGCCAGCAGGTGGATGCCATCTTTCCTGTGTTGAGTCCTCCCGCCATGCAGCCAGATCTGAATTTTCATGGGCCTGATGAAATCTGTTTGCTCCATCCTTGTGACAGCCTGGGACCTGCTAGAAGCTGTTTTGGTAGCCAGCCAGCAGCCGATGTTGGCCAGTGCTACAGCCTTTCTTGGACAAATGTCAGGGATTCGTGTGATGCAGGCCGGTGGCAACTGCCGTGGTATGCCCTGACTGTTCTGCTGAGTGAATCTGAATCTGCATTAAACTGCTGAACACCACTCAGCCCACCATGCTGACTCCCTGAGATCCTGCTTCACCCAAATGCTATACTACACAAGGCTCTATCAGTGGCTGAGCCTTATGGGCAGCAAGCAAGTGATGGCAGGCCTTTGGATGCCCTGGGCCTTTTGCTGAGCTGCCCCAGGCCTGGTGATGGTGGCAGCCTGCCTCAGTTCATGGTGTGGCTTTTCCCACATATCTCCAGATCCAGCACAGGGCGTGACCAACGTGGGTCACTTTATAGCTCCTACCAGATAGACCCAGGCCGGTCACAAGCAGTGGCTGATCTTGGTCTGCACAGGAGCCCCTCCCAAAAGGCTCCTGAACCATCAAAACTGGTGGCCAGCTTCAGACCACAACAGAGCACCACCCAATTAGCCCCAGAAGGGGTACACCCAAAAGGTTGTCTTGGCAGAACCAGAGCATGCTGGGGTGAATCCAGCTCCATGGGGTCAACCTCCACACAGCAGCTTGTATGTGGTGATTGTGTTCACTCCTCACAGCGAGTCAGCCTGCAGGTCAAACCCACCCACTGACATGCCAACAGCAATCAAGGCTCAACTATAACAGGAGGGTACACACAACCTACACAAGGGACACCCTGGAACATCCAGCTCAGGTGACCAGGGAAAATGTGCCACTGGGACCCACAGGACACTTACTATATAAGGCCACCCTGCCATGACTAGGAGATGTAGCAGAGATACCTAACACATAGAAACAAAGAGAGGCAGCCAAAATGAAGAAACAAAAACATATCTTAAGTGAAAGAGAAGGAGAAAACTCTAGAAAAATAACAAAACAAAATAGAAGCAAGCAACCTACCAGATACCCAGTTCAAAACACTGGTTATAAGGATGTTTTAGAAATTTACTGAGAACTTCAACAAAGAGATAGTAAGCATAAAAAATGGACACAGAACTATAAAAAAGTGCCAATCAGAAAAAGAATACAATAACTAAAATGAAGATATACTAGAAGAAATAAACAGCAGAGGAGATGAAGCAGGGGATTAGATCAGTGACTTGATAAAGTAGCAGAAAACACCCAATCAGAACAGCAAAAAGAAAAAAGAATTTTTAATAATGAGGATATTTAAGAGGCCTCTGGGACAACATCAATGTAACAACATTCACATCAAAGGAGCACATGAAGGAGAAAAGAGACAACATGTGATTGAGAGCCTATTTGAAGAAATAATGACTGAAAACTTTCTTAAGCTGGTGAAGGAATTAGTCATACAAGTCTAGGAAGTGCAGAGTCTGAAACGAGATGAACCCAAAAATGCCCACCTCACAACACATTGTAATTAAAATGCCAAAGGTTAAAAACAAAGAGAATCTTAAAAGCAGCAAGAGAATGGTAGTTACCTATAAGGGAGCTCTCTTTAGACTGTCAGCTGATTTCTCAATAGAATCTTTGTAGGCCAGAAAGGAGTGACACAAAATATTCAAAGTGATGAAAAGCTAGGATCTACAAGAAAGATTACTAATTACCCAGCAAAGCTATCATTTAGAATTGAAGGAGACAAAGAGCTTCCCAGACAAGAAAGCTAAAGGAGTTCATCACCACCAAACCAGCATTACAAAAAATATTAAAGGGACTTCTTTAAGAAGAAGAAGAACATAAAAGATGAAAAATATGAATAATAAAATGTTAATAAATACATATCTATCAACAATTACATAATTGAAAATAGATTAAATGTTGCAATTGAAAGACAAAGTGGGTGAAATGGATGTTAACAAAATTATATATGCTACAAACAAGAAACTTATTTCAGATTGAAAGACAAACACAGACTGAAAGAAAAAGGAATGGAAAAATATATTTCAGGCAGGAAAAAAAAAGGCTGGGGTAATAGTACTTATATCAGACAAAATAGACATTAAAACAAAGGCTATAATAAGAGACAAAGAAGGACATTTCATAATGATGAAGCGATCAGTCCAACAAGAGGACATAACCCTTGTAAACATTTATGCACCCAACATAGGAGCACCTAAATACATAAAGCAAATATTAACTGACATAAAGAGAGAAATTGACAGTAATAAAGTCATACTAGGGAACTTTAACACCCTCTTCACATCAACAGATAGATCTTCCAGAGAGAAAATTAACAAGAAAAGAGTAGACTTAAATGACACATTTAACCAGATAACTATAATGTAATGTTAGTTTTAAGCATTTCAACCCAAAGCAGAAGAATATACATTCTTTTGAAGTGCACATGGAACATTTTCAAAGATACACCACATATTAGGCCACAAAATATGTCTTAATAATTTAAAATGATTGCAATCATATCAAGCATTCTCCTCTTACATAAATGGCATGAAATTAGAAATCATTTACAAGAACACCCTGAAAACCACAGAAATGCATGAGGCTAAATAACATACCACTAAACAATGAATGAGTTAACAATGAGATCAAGGAAGAAATCAAAGATACCTTGAGACAAATTAAAGTGAAAACACAACAACCCCAAATCTATAGGACACAGCGAAAGCAGTCCAAAGAGGGAAATTCATAGCAATACAGGCTTACCTCCAGAAAAAAAAATTTTTCAAATAAACAATCAAATATTACATCTAAAGGAACTAGAAAAAGAATAGGAAACAAAGCCCAAAGTGAGTAGAAGGAAGAAAATATTAAGATCAGAGTGGAAATAAACCAAATATTGTCTAAAAAAATAAAAAAGATCAATAAAAACCAAGACCTGGTTCTTTGAAAAGATAAACAAAATTAATAAAACTTTAACTAAATTCTTCATGAGAAAAACAAGAGGACCAATTAAATAAAACGAGAAATGAAAGGGAAGTGAAAATTGACATTACAGAAATACAGAGGAGTATAAGCAAATGCTAGCAGCAATTATACACAAACAAATTGGGCAATTTGGAAGAAATAAATTCCTAGAAACATATGACATTCCAAGAATGAATAAACAAAAATCTGAACAGACCAGTTATACTAAAGAAATTGAATTAGTAATAAAAAAATCTCACAAGAAACAAAGTTGTGGACCAGATGGCATCATAGGCGAATTCTACCAAACATTCAAAGCAGAATTAACACTTATCCTTCTCAATCTATTCCTAAAATTTCAAGAGGAGAGAAAGCTCCCAAACTCATTTCATGAGACCACGATTACTCTGATTTCAAATGTAGACGATATTACAAAAAAGAAAAAAAAATTAGAGACCAATATTCCTGATGAACATACATGCAAAAATCCTCAACAAAATATTAGCAAACTGAATTCAGCAATACATTAAAAATATCAAGTGGGGTTTATTCCTGGCATGCAAGTTTGGTTCCATATCCACAAATCAATTGATGCGATACACTACATAAACAAAATGAAAGATAATCATATGATCATATTAATAGATGCAGAAAAAGAATTTGACAAAATCCAGCACCAATTTTTTATAAAAACTCTTAGCAAAGTGAAAATAGAGGGAACATACCTCAACATAATGATGGACATATGCGTATATGACAAATCCACAGTTAACATGATACTCAACAAGGAAAAGCTAAAAGCATTCTCCTGGGGCCAGCCAAGTGGCTCAGTTGGTTAAGAGTTAGCTTAAGAGTGCAAGCTCTGAGCAACAGGGCCACCGGTTCAATTCCCACGTGGGCCAGTGCTGCTGCATCCGAGCTGAGCTGCTGCTGAGCTGCCAACAGGTGGCAGGATGGCTCAGCTGGTGAGAGCAC
The DNA here is from genome assembly GCF_001890085.2 of Hipposideros armiger. Lineage (NCBI taxonomy): Eukaryota > Metazoa > Chordata > Mammalia > Chiroptera > Hipposideridae > Hipposideros > Hipposideros armiger. The sequence goes on along the minus strand of NW_017731406.1, from coordinate 3,259,711 downwards.
GTGCTCCTAACAAGACTGCCTGTTCGATGGTGGGCTATGCCCACCCACAACTCAGACTGAACTCGGCACTTTGAGCTGAGCTGCCGTTCTTAACAACTAGGCTGCCGGGTTCGACTCCCACATGGGATGGTGGCTACGCCCACCCGCAACTAAGATTGAATGCAGCACCTTGAGCTTAAGAGGCCACGAGCTGTCGACGGGAAGCCAGATGACGACTGGCGCCCTCCACAGCTGAGATTGAAGAACAACAACTTGGCTGGTCGCCCTCCCCAGTTCCCCAACACTGTTACCCTCCCCCAATTCTCCAATTAAAAAAAGTAAAATAAAAGCATTCTCCTTAAGATCAGGAGATGCCCACTTCCACCACTTTTACTCAATATAGTATTGGAAGTCTGAGTTATTGCAATCAGACAAGAAAAAAATAACAGTCATTTAAATTGGAAAGGAAGATATAAAACTGTCTTTATTTGTAGGAGACATGATACTATATACAGAGAAACCTAAATATTCCACACACAGACACAAAAACAAAACACAAAACACAAAATACTATTAGAACTGATAGATGAATTCAGTAAAGGAGCAGGATACAATATTAATATTCAGAAATAAGTAGCATTTTAATATACCAATAACAAACTATCAGAAACAAAAATTAAGAAAACAATCCCATTTACAATTGCATAAAAAATAAAATACCTAGGAATAAATTTAACCAAGGAAGTAAAAGACCTGTACTCAGAAAATTATAAGACACTGAAGAAAGAAATATAAGATACAAATAAATGGAAGCATATGTCATGCTTATGGATAGGAAGAATTAACATTGTTAAAATGTCTATACTACCCAAAGCAATATATAGATTCAATGCAATCCCTATTGAAATACTAATGGCATTTTTCACAGAAGTAGAACAAATTATCTTAAAATGTATATGGAACTACAAAATACCATAAATAGCCACAGCAATCTTGAGAAAGAACAAAGTTAAGGTATCAAAATACCTGATATCAAACAAATGGCTATAGCAATCAAAAACAGCATGGTATTTGCATAAAAACTGACACATCTATCAATGTATCAGAATAGAGAGCCCAGAAACAAATGCATGCCTATATGGTAATTTAATCTATTAAGAAGGAGGATAGAAAACTATGCTGGGAAAACTGGGCAGATACATGCAAAAATTGAAATTAGACCACCTTTTTATAACATACACAAGAATAAACTCAAAATGGATTAGAAAATTAAATGTAAAACCCAAAACCATATAACTCCTAGTAGAAAACATGGGCAGTAAACTCTCTGACATTGCTCTTAGTGATATTTTTTTCTGATATAACTCCTCAGGCAAGGGAAACAAAAGAAAAAATAAACAAATGGGACTCCATCAAATGAAAATGTTTTTGCACAGCAAAGGAAATCATCAACAAAATGAAAAAAAAATAGCCTACTGAATAGAAGAAGATATTTGCAAATGATACATCTAATAAGGGTTAAATATCCAAAATTTATCTGAAAAAACTCATGCAACTCAAAACACACACACACACACACACACACACACACACACACACACACACACACACACACACAAACACAATTAAAAAATAGGCAGAGGACCCGAGTAGACATTTCTCCAAAGAGGATGTACAGATGGCCAATAGACACATGAAAAGATGCTCAACATCAGAGAAATGCAAATTAAAACCACAATGAGATAGCACCTCACACCTGTTGGGATAGCTATCATCAATAAATCAACAAATAAGTGTCAGCAAGGATGCAAAGAAAAGAGAACTGTGGTCACTGTTGGTGGAGTTGCAAATTGGTGCAGCCACTATGGAAAACAGTTTGGAGGCTTCTCACAAAAAAAGAAAATAGAACCACCTTATGACCCAGGGATTTCCACTCTGGGTATTTATCTGAAGAAACCCAAAACATTAATTCGATATATGCACCCCTATGTTTACTATAGCACCAGTTGCAATAACCAAGGTATGGAAGGAACTCAAGTGCCCAACAATAGACGATTGGATAATGAAAATATTGTACATATATACAATGGAATATTGCTCTCCCATAAAAAAGAATGAAATCTTACTATTTCCAAAAACATGGATGGACCTAGAGGGTATTATGCTAAATAAAACAAGTCAGCCTGAGAAAGACAGATACCATATAATCTGTTATATGTGGACTCTAAAGAACAAAATAAATGAACAAACAAAACAGACTCATTGAGGCAGAGAACAAACTGATGGTTGCCAGATGGGAGTGGGGTTGGAGGCTGGTCAAAAAAGGTGAATGGATTAAGAAGTACAAATTGGTAGTTTTAAAATGTCATGGAAATATGAAGTGCAGCATATGGAATATAGTCAGTAATACTATAATAACTATGTACAGTGCCAGGAGGGTACTAGATTAATCAGAGGGGATCACTTCATAAATTATATAAATGTGTAACCACTATGTTGTACACCTGGAACTCATATAAAATAACAATGAATGTCAACTGTAAGTGATAAATTAACAATGGGGGCTAATGTGAAGTGGAATAAGAGGTTCATATTTCCAGTTATACAATAAATAAGTCATGGGGATGTAATGAACAGCATGGGGAATATAGTCAGTCATATTGTAATAACATTGTATGATGTCAGGTGGTTACTAGACTTATCATAGTGATCAGTTCTTTAGGTATATAAATGTTGAATAACTATGGTGCACACCTAAAACTAATAAATATTGTATGTTAGCTATCTTTAAATAAAGAACTTTTTAATTTTTTTGGGCCGGCCAAGTGGCGCGTTGGTTAAGAGCTGGCTTGGGATGCCAGAGTGCCCCGGTTCAGATCCCACATGAGGGCCAGTGACACTGTCCTCTACAGCTAAGATGCTGAACAACAGCTCAACTTGGAGCTGGGCTGCCGTGAGTCGCCCGCGATGACGTAGGCTGCAACCCCTGCTGCAGTGAGTTGCCATGGGCTACCGTGTGTAGCCAGCAGCTAGTGTGATTGGCCCTCAAGCCGCCGTGAGCAGCTGTCCAGAAGCCGGCGACTGACCTGCCTCGCCCAGGAAGAGTGCAATGATGGTGCCAACTTGGGCCGGTGAAGCAACGTCCTCTACAACTAGACTGAAGAACAAAAAGACAGCAACTTGTCTGTTCCCCTCTCCCCAATTCCTCAGTGCTGTTCCCATCCCCCAATTCCCCAATAAAAATCTTAAAAGAAAAATAAACAAATAAATAAAGAACTTTTTAAAGAAAAAATATAAAATAATTTATTTGAAAAATAAATAAAAGTAAACACATAAATTAAGTACACTCTCAGAAATATAGAAACTAAGCCAAATATTTTTCAAGTTCATATGATCTAGGATATACATTGGTAAATAAAAGCTAGTTTGTTTATTGGTTGGTTTAATTAAAATAGTCATCTTTTTCAGTGTTATTATTAAATATAATTTCAGTTAGAAATGAAGCATTCTAATGGTTAAGAATTCTAATCAATATATGTAATCAAAACTATTTAGAAATATAAGAATGAAAGGAAACAACTGTGTATGAAAAGTAGGTAAGAAAAGCAGAATGTGGGGTTTTTTTGTTTGTTTTTTTTGGATAATGGTATGTAGACATTTTTTGTTAAAGGAAAAAAAAATAACAATTTTGTCTTTATAGTACAATGAACTGGTTTTTCCACAATTAAAAAGGAGAAACATTAGAATGAATAGAAGGACTGTGGAAAAAGAATCTTGAGGAAAAAATTTTAGGTCTGGGCAAATGAGCTAAGATTCAAATAAATTTAAGTTTTTTTATAAAAAGAGTCTTAATATAAAAAGTATGCTGATAAAAATTAGAATTTTGTTTTCTATTAAAAGGATAAAATTTTATTAGACTATTTGTCTGCTCTTTCATAAGAGATTGTGCAGGTTTTTCTTTACCTTCTAAGCAATCTGCCTCAAAAGCAACGATTTTGTGTCTTGCTAAAATAATTTTCTGTACCTATTGTTGTCTTTATCAGGACTTTCATTACTTGGGAGAATCAACTCATCTCAGTATTAGAAGAGCTAAGTTTAATTCACAACTATGTAACCTGTATTTTCCTTTAAAATCTTCTATTGTTAGTTTGGTTAAATAGATAATTAAGTATTACTTCCTAATGCTTTTTACCCTATTTAATCAAATGTTTAAACCTTTTGATGTTTTGACAATTTCCCAAATTCAAATTCTAAATGGTGCCTTTTTTACCTCAAAGTAACTTTGAGATTTCCCAGAGGGCCTTTGGAGAATCTCACCGAACTTGTCTCTTACCTTGTAAAAGAGCGATGTTAAAATAATTAGGTTTATTTGGTATATTAAATTATGTAGGAAGCATTGTCAAATAAGAAGTGATGATAAAACTTCTTAGGTTATATGTGTATGGATATATGTTACTAATACAAGTATCCCAGAAATTGTTTTAACTTCATAGAAATGTAATACTTTCATTGTCCAATTATTATCTTAAATTGTGTATCACAGAAATAATTATTACATTTCCTTATCAAATGAGTGAGTACTCAGCAGACATTTAGCCATGGCCATTTTTGTACGTCTTTTTGTAATTTACAGACAACTATTGTTTTACTCTGATGCTTTCACAGAAGTGCTTTATCTTCAGAAAGATTCATGGAAAGGACTCTGACAAGTGCTCTAGAATATAGGTTTCTGACAACTTTAAGATCATAAAGCTAAACTGGGTAAGAATTCTGAGAACTAATGGAAAAACTGGATTCAAGCAGAACAGGAATTAATAACATGGGATTGAATGAGCTGATGAAGATGATTATAAATTATAAAGAACACGCTCTTTCTTTGAAACATTGCTAGTTCCTTAATGTTTTGTTTTCCAGATTTAAGAAAGTTTTCTTCTTAAGCTATCTATGACTTACAGTAATTCTGTAAAGTATACCTTTGTAAACAGAATTGAAATATTTATTTTTTTCCTCATCAGATCCCTCCAGAATTCAGAAATTTATTGAGTATTCTTATTTTCATAGCCATATAGTTATTTACATAAGTTCAGTAACAATCTGTTCCTCTTATATAACAACACAATTGGAAACATTAGTTATATTAACAAGTCTTTGACTGAAATGTATATTTGAGGATATGCATAAAATCAGATATGATCAGACAGTTTTAAGGAACTATTGTTGACTTTATAGAGCCAATAAATTTCCTTGAAAACTCGGCCTGGTACCTTGCTCATAGAGCTCCTAGCCGCCTTACCAGGTGAGTAAGGAAGGGCATTTATTGGCAGGCCCCAGAACCTCAAAATATCAAGAAAGGGGGAATTAATGCAAATCTATAGGCATTCCAGACAAGATCTAATGGCAAGTCAATGGCTTGGCTTCTTAGCCTGGAGAGGTTTTAAAAGTTCTATGTAAGATTCCTTATGAAAAGTTTTAGCAAAGCAAATTTTAAAACAGCCTATATGGTCAATCCCTATTCTTGAGGCATTTGTGTAAATTGTTAGCTCAGATTAATGAGACTAGACTTGTTGTGCAAATAAATTCATCTTATTGTGACTATCTTTTATAGAAATGTGAGTAATTGTAGAGAAAAATTTATGTTTCAGCAGAAAATTGTAATATAACTGTGCATATCAGATTGTACTTCCACTCATATGTTTAAGGCTTTCCTATATACCTGTAAATTGGACTGGATCCTGAATTTGTCTAGCTTCCTCAAATATCTGGCTATGACTCTCCAAACTAACATTTCTAACTTTATTCTACCCTTCTTATTTGGAATCACTAAGAACAAAGATTGTCAGTGAATCTCTTTGAAAGAAACCATAGCAGGCCCTCCTCACTGCCCAGACAATGGACAAAGTTCAAGGACTTGAACCTTGGATCGACATCTCCCACTTTAAAAGAGCTCCTCCAGACACTTGGAATTACACACCAGCTGAAGACCTAAAATTAAAATTGACTGTAGAGGTCGTACCCCAGAAGCAGATGACGTCTTAAGGTGGACTGCGTTCCTAAGATCACCGATCAAGATCTTCAGCTCCAATATAAAACCTTTTTTCCTTTTGCCTTCTCACTATTTGCTTTTCTCTCTGTTAATGCACAGGAGGACAATTCTCCTTAACTCAGGCAACCATCCCTGAACCTATTGCTAGGGCCATAGCTACACAACAAAAGTCTTTAAGCTTTTTTGCTATGGTGGTTCCAGATAATAGAATGTTCTTAGATTACTTATTGGCTGACCGAGGAGTTCTTACCATAGCAAACAGCTCCTCCTGTACCTGAATCAACATCTCCGGTACGGTAGAAAATACAAGCAATTAACAAATAAGCCACTTACCTAAAACAGGTTGATGCCCCTTCAGGTACATTCTTTGATTGACTTGATATCAACTGGTTTGGTTCATGGGGGCCATGGCTAAGGAGTGTACTTCAGTCTCCTGGTATTATCTTCCCACTGGTCATCATTGTAGTCTCCCTGGTATGCTGTGTTCTCTCAAATTCTTAAATGCATGTTCATGGCCATCAACGGCACATCAGGTGGTCTCACTGCACTTGGAGAAACAGAACAAGATGAACAATGAGGTGAATAGCAGAAAGAATTTTTCCAACAATCTGACATTATAATCTATGAGTTTCACAATGAGACAAGAGCAACTTAACTCTGATTGTGACTGAGAATGGTGATAATATTAAATTTCTGGTCAATCTTTCATGTATAAGAGGATGAACAAAATTAATTAAACAAGAAGGCCATTAAACTGAGGTGGTTCTAATGCTGTGGTGACCTACTTAAACAAACCAAAATCCTAGCCTATAAATGCCTCAAGATTAAAACCTAAGGACAACCAATCACAACCAACCAACTACACTTTAAGCTATAGCCAATAATTTTCTTACTTTCCTTCTGCTTTTATCTATAAAAGTTTCTCCCTGAGCTCCTGTTTGGTGAGTATTCCTAACCACTTCCTGTTTGAGGTTGCAAAATTCAGTTGATTTTTGTTCAAATAAACTCTGAAATTTTTTTGATGTACCTCAGTTTATCTTTTAGTAATATAGCTCCTGAATATGTTTGCCACCTTATATTTAATGAGATAAAAACTAGACTTTACATTGTCCAGTTTCATATATCTAGAGCAAAAATTGATATGGATTCAATTTTGTGCTGAGTTTGAGATAATTTTTGACTTTTGAGATATATCCAAGTCTTTCACAATATTAAATTATTTTTTAACATTAAGGAAGGGATTATCACACTACAATTGGTTGTACATTATTAGTACAATTTATATAAAAAGATGATATTATGGGTATTTGTTTTTCCGGGAGCAATGTTTTCAAATGACTTCTAAATTTCATGTTTAATCATAATGAGGAAAAATTAATATAAATAAGTGTTCTCTAAACACTTGATTAAAATGCTTTTTTGTCATTCTGGTCTCACAGGGTGTTTTTTACTGTTTAGACACTGTGACAAATGAAATGCCTGAATAGAATATTTTCAATAGCCTATTTTTACAATTGGTATAAAGGCATCTCTCAGAGAATTCTTTAAACATGTGTTTTATGAAGCTCTCATGAAGGTTCCACAAAAGAACCCAACAGAAAGATTGCTCTTTTGCTGAAAGGAACCCGAAATAAATAAAAGGAGGCTCTTTTTCGTGTGCGGATTTCTAAAGCACTGTGCTCTACTTAGGCAGTACAGAATACCTTGTTGATATCCTACTCACCAACCAAACATCTCCCAAGAAGAAAAGTGGAAATTCTTAATGGGCAAAAAGGTGAAGCAGGTTCAGTTTAGCAGTGCCCAGAATCACCATTTTGATTCTCATACATCTTTCCATCTCAGGATTTCTCTCTAGCCAACGTATCTACTGTCAGATGCCTATTATCTAGAGCCTAAGCTTTCTGCCCCAGAGGCTAAGGACATGCTGTCCCTGTACCTTCATGAACCTTTCCTGTCCTCTATTTCTTTCCTCCGTAGAGGGCCACCTTTCTTATTCATTTTAAGATGAAGCGATATTTATGCCATTGTGGAAACAGCTACCTATATTTGTGATCGAATGCCTCACTATTCAAACTATGGTTCGTGGATCAACACCATCAGTTTGAGAAACATTTCTAGATTTTCAAGAAGATGGGTACTTTATGACAACCAGATAAAAGACATAACTCAGCGTACATGAGATCTTTCAACAATGCCCAAATAATTTATTCTGTTGCTGTTAGAGTTAGTGCAAATATAATATTTGAAAGGTAGGAAGCTAACATTTACTAAATATTTACTATGTGCCAGGTCCTGGGAACTTAGCAGAGATAAGATAATGAAGGTATCTCTGTCCCTTTTCCTGTAATAGTTTGTGGAGTATTTTTATTCTTATTTTACAGTTGAAACAACTAAGGTTTATAGTAGTAAAGGATAATGTTGGGTTAAACAATAACTCCTGGAAACAGACTATAATGAAAGCCATTACTTATTGGCTTCATCACCTTGGGTAAATTATTTCCCCTCTCTCTGCTTCAATTTCTCATAAAAAAATGGAGATAATAAAAATATACATTATTTTATATAATTACTGTGGACACTAAATGTTACCATGTGTAAAGCACTTAAAATAATGTCTGGTAGTGCTCTATAAATGTAGTTATTATTATTATTATTATTGTTATTATTATTATTATTATTATTATTCAAAGTCACACAGTTAGTAAATGGCCAAGCTGAGATTCAATCCAAGTATGAGTAAAATCAAAGAACTTTTCACTTATAATATTATCAGTTATTTTAAAACAAATTTAGAGACAGCTGTGGTTTTGTGGAAAGAACTCTGTAAGTGCTTATAGAAGACGAGCATTTTTTTTCAATTACAGTTGATATTCAGTATTATTTTATATTAGCTTCATGTGTACAGCACAGTGGTTAGAGATTTATATAATTTATGAAGTAATCCCCCCCAATCAGTCTAGTACCCACCTGGTTACTATAATATTATTGACTATATTCCCTATGCTATACTTTACATCCCCGTGACTATTTTGTAACTACCAGTTTGTATTTCTTAATCCCTTCACCTTTTTCACCCAGCCCTCCAGCCCCCCTCCAATCTGGTAACCATCATGTTGTTTTCTGTATCTATTAGTCTGTTTCTATTTTGTTTGTTCATTTCTTTTTTTTCTTTAAATCCCACATATAAGTGAAATCATATGGTATTAGTCTTTTTCTGTCTGACTTATTTCACTTAGTGTAATACCCTCTAGTCCATCCATGTTGTCACAAATAGTAAGATTTCATTATTGTTTTATGGCTGAATAATATTCCATTGTATATATGAACCGCATTTTCTTTATCCAATTGTTAATCAATAGGCACTTAGGTTGCTTCCATATCTTGACTATTGTAAAAAATGCTGCAATGAACATAAGGTTGAATAGATCTTTTTAAATTAGCGTTTTGGATTTTAGAAGACCAGCATTTCAATCAGATGTTTTCCTGCACTGAAACTTAGGAAAGTTGTTTGATCACTCTAAGTTTTTCCATGTATGGGTTTGGGATGATACTGGTAACTACTTCATGAGATTCTGAAAAATTAAATGAGATAAAAATGTGAACAACTTAGTAAACTATAAGTTTAAAGTTAAAACACCTAAGTTATTGTTTTATTAATACAGTTATTTTGATGATATTGACAGTTTTTAAGGAACCTCTCCTTTGCAATTGTCACCATACCGCATTATTTAAATCGTGACTTTTTTTTTACCGCCTGAGATTTTATATAATTTTTAAAATATTTATAATATCAGGAATATTAGATGGCGAAGGTAGATGATCAAGCTAAGTAACACCTCTTGTGAATAAAAATAATCTTCAACTATAAAGAGTGTACTTCTCATGTGGTTCATATGTTGCCTCTGAAACTATCTCTAAATTATAACAATATATAATTGAATGTATGGTGTGTTTTTAAAAGCTATTATCAGTCAACTCATTATTTTATAATTTTACAGGGTACTTGTTTTTTAATGTGTGAATCATGAGACTTGGAAATCCCTAAAACTCACCTCCATGTAGTCTTGAAAAATACATAAGCTTTATAATTTGTATTATATCATTATTATATATAATTATACATAATTAAAAGTATAGTTTATAATTTAAATGTATATAAACTTTGTAATTTAGAATGCAGTGTAATTCTTAGAAGAAGTCAATAAAGTTTATTTTTAAAGTGTTAAGAAGAATCATTTGAAATGTTTTGTAAGGGTATAATGACCCCTGATAGACAACATTTATTAAACTAAGTTTCAGGATTTTAAACTATGTTTCACATAGGTGCTAAAACTTTCTTTTCCTGCTCAGCTGATAAGACAATAAAGGACCTCTATCAATTGAAAAATAGAGGTTATTCATCAGAAAAATAATAATTTGTGATAGGAGAGCTATTCCTTTTAGAAAGTATTCTCAGCTACAATATCTTTATTCTACAAAATATTCTATATTTTGGCAAAACCTTCTGTATATTTAATATACGTTGGCTAATAAGCACCAGACTTGCAGTATTAGTTTTCTATGCTGTATAACAAATTACCTTAAACTTAAAAGCTTAAATAACACACAATTTATCATATCACTTTTTCGATTGGCCAGCACTTCAGACATGACTTAGCTGGGCCATCTTCTTTGAGTTACACATGGCTACATTCAAGGTGTCAGCCAGAGCAGGGTTCTCATAAGAGATTCAAGTGGTAAACACCAGCTTTCAAGTTACCTCTGATTGTTGAAAGAATTCATTTTCTATCAATTGTAGAATTCACGGCACCTTACATTTTCAAAGTCAGCAACATAAAGAGAGAACAAATCCGCTAGCAATACTGACTCTTATATAATAGAATGCAGTCATAGGTGTGACATATCAACATCTTTACCATATTCTATTTGTCAGAAGGCAGTCACAAATTTTACTCACACACAAGAGGAGGAGAATATATTAGGGTGTGGACCCAAGGAGTTTGGCTTCAATGGGCCCACCTTAAAGTCTGTTCACCACACACACTTCACAGCGTTAAAAAAACTAAAGGCATTCAATGTAAACTTTTAAAAGCTAAGTTCTTGAGAATTTATATCTGTAAATCCAAATTCATATATACCATTGAATTAAGGTGTAACCCTTTTCAAAATAGCAACCTCAAACACACTTTCAACACAAGTGCATTGTTTCATTCTATATGCAAACATTTTCATTGACTGGAACAAAACAACATATAGGGAATATATGGCTCCCCCTGCATGGTGAATTCAATTGATTTTATGTGGAGTCATGACCTGCTGAGCTTTGAAGGCAGCTGCATTTTAGCATTGAGCATATCGATGCAAGACATATAGGTTATATGGCTTCTTGAATAGAAAATGTCACCTGATTAAAAGAGTCACCATAGCTCTTTTATCAATTAGTTGATTGGACTAATGACTATTACCCCCTAATAGTCTTATAGCCTTAGACTATTCCTTGTAAAGAAACCATAGGTTGTTAATTTGTTAATTAGAATCATGGGAACCATTCTGGCTTTCTTATACAAACAATATATTGGAAATATTTGCACCTCTTGAAATATATACTTGGTTCTAGGCGGCCTTTTTATCGACATTGTTGCTATTAGTATTATTATTTCAAAAGCAAGTACTACTACTTGATAGACCTCTTATGGTTTTGCAAAAAGATTATGCTTTATACAATTAGTTACAGGATCAGCCACAGGGTAATAAGAGAGAGACCCCTTGATGCATGCACATTTTATCCAATAATTTAAAAATGCTTGTTAAAAACCTAACCTACTCTACACCCATGCACTGTACTTAGCACATGAAAAATTTTCACAAATTTCTGTACCATTTAAGTCATTTAGAGTCTTTGTTTATATAAAAAAATATTATCAAAGAGATGCTAGTTACTTTACTAAGATGAAATTATTAGGGATAAGAAGAAGAGGTGATATAAGATGGCGAAACAGGTAGGTGCTGTACCAACTGCCTCCCAGGATCACACCAAAATTACAAATAAATTATACAACAATCAACCTTGGGATTCTTCTGAACACAAGCTGAACAGAACCACTAAAACTAAGGATTTAAAGAAGAGGCCACGTAGAGACTGGTAGGAGGGGCAGAGATGTGAGGAGGCAGGCTGACTCCAGGCCTACAGAGATGGGGTGTGGGGGGGAGGCAGCATTTGGCGGAGGGTGTTGGGCCTGGAGCTGTGCTGCTCATCTCCAGTGGTGCCCCAGGGGACTGCCCCACCCACCTAGAGCTGCATGGGTGGGGGAGGTGTGGCCTGGCCCCACCTCCACAGGCCATGGAGATTTTTTGCAGTGGCTTACAGCCCACAGAGACCTAGAGAGATTTTGGTGGTGAGCAGTGTCCCAGAGCCTGCTGTAGCTAATTGTGGGCAGCTCTCCGGAGCCAGTGAGCCTGAGGTGGAGGGCGGCACACGTGTAACTCACAGTGTAGGGAGGGGCCGGGGAGATGAGTGGGGTGCCATTTTTTCCAGGTTGAGCCCTCCTCCCAGGAGGCCAGGTCGTGGAACTCATTGGTCTGGTGGAATCCACACGCGGGCACTGCCTTGTGACATGCTGGGTCCCCGCCCTCCCCAAAGCTGGTGCTGAATTGCCTGGAGATTCTTTACTGCTGGGTGGCTGGCTCTGCCCCACAGGCTGCCTGCAGACTAAAGCAGGTGGAGAGCCTCTTTTCTTCTTTTTTTTCCCTTTTCTTTTTTCTATTCTTTCTTCTTCTTTTTTTGTTTTTTTTCTGTTTTCTTCTTTTGTTGTTTCTCTTGTTTTGTTATTGTTTTGGTTACTGTTTTTTTGTTTTGTTCTGTTTTTGTTTTTATGTATTTTTGTTTGTCTTGTCTGTTTGTTGTTTGCTATTTTTTTGTGTGGCTGTATATGTTTCTTGTTGGTTTGTTTTGTTTTGTTTTTCAAGGTGGTAGCGGGCCTACCACTGGTCCAGGAGCCAAGACCACACTGAGTTTGTAGAAACCACTGACCACACCCTTTAGCCCCTTGTAACACCACCTCAGCCACCTACAGCTGCATTGCCAGGGGCAATCTCACCCACTGACCGGCCCCAACCCCACAAACTGGAGAGAAGTTTTTTACAGCAGCAGATGGTCCGCCGCATCCTGAGGAGATTTTGGTGGCGAACAGTGATCCAAAACCTGCACCGCAGCTACTCGGGAGCAGCTCCCAGTAATTTGAGAAACTGAGGTGGAGGCGGGCTGCAGTGCCCTTGGGGCACTACAAGTGACAAGTGAGTCACAGGCCAGGTCCTGGCATAAGATCTGAATCTGCATTAATGTTGTAAAAACAATTGGTCTCATTTTGTGATTCACTTGAACTCCATCCTGCCCAGCTAGTGCTGCATCACCGAGGGCACCCTCAACACCAGGTCAACCAGCCAGACACATGCTACTAAGGAGCCTCTTTCAACAGGTGGACGTTACCAGCATCTGACAGGTAGCAACAGGCTTAGGGGCCCTGGGCCTTTTCATAAGCTGCCTGAGGCCCAATATTGGTGGCAGCCAGCATCAGTTCACAGAGAGGCCACCCCCACATACCTCTAGGCCCAGCACGGACAGCAGCCGACCCCACACAGCTTTGAGGCACCTTCCAGGTAGCCACAGGCTGGTAACCCACAGGGCTGAAATTGGCCTGCATAGGAATGCCGCTCAAGAGACACCAGAATCAATACAACCAGAGGCCAGCTTCAGAACAAACCAGAGCACTACCTGGTTTCACCTACAAGTGACACAACCAAAGGAAATTCTCTACAGGCACAAAAGCTCGCAGAGATAAAGCCTACTCTGAGGGGTCAACCCTCACATACCAGCTCATACACTGTAGGCATAACTAATTCTCATAGCTAGTCAGCCTGGGAGTCAATGCCACCCACTGACAAGCCAAAAAAAATTAAGGCTCAACCTTTAACAGGAGAATACACACAACACAAGGGACACCTCCGGAACACACACACAGGAAAACAGGGAGACTGTGCAATTCGGCTATCAAGGACACATACTGCATAAGGCCACCTTGCAAAGACTGAGAGACATAGGAGGTCTACCTAATACATTGAAGCAAGCACAGAGAGGCAGCCAGAATGAGGACACAAAGAAATATGTCCCAAGTGTAAGAACAGGAGAAACCTCCAGAAATAGAACTAAAAGAAATGGAGGCAGCCAACCTATCGGAGACAGAGTTCAAAACACTCATTGTAAGAATGTTTAAAGAACTTAGTGAGAATTTCAACAAAGAGATAAGAACATAAAGAAAGATACAGAAATCACAAAAAATAACCAGTCAAATATAAAGAATACAATAATTGAAATGAAGAACACACTCAAAGTAATCACCGGTAGATTAGATGAAGTAGAGGATCAAATCAGTGATTTAGAAGACAAGATAGTAGAATGCACCCAATTGGAACAACAAAAAGAAAAAAGAATAGAAAACAATGAAAATAGTTTAAGAGACCTGTAGGATAATATAAAGCGCAACAACATTCGTATCATAGGAATATCAGAAAGAGAAGAGAGGGAGCAAGTGATCAAAAACCTATTTAAAGAAGTAATGACCAAAAACTTCCCTAACCTGGTGATGGAAAATGACATACATACAAATCCAGGAAGGGCAGAGAATCCCAAACAAAAGTAATCCAAACAGGTCCACACCAAGACACATCATGGTTAAAATGGCAAAGATTAAAGACAAAAAGAGAATCCTAAAAGCAGCAAGAGAAAGGCAGTGAGTTACTTACAAGGGAGCTCCCATAAGACTATCGGCTTACTTTTCTACAGAAACTTTGCAGGCCAGAAGGGAGTGGCAGGAAATATTCAAAGTGATAAAAAACAAAGGCCTACAACCAAGATTGTTCTACCCACAACTCTATTTAAAATTGAAGAAGAGATAAAGAGCTTACCAGAAAAGGATAAGCTAAAAGAATTCATTACCACCAAGCCAGCATTGCAGGAAATGTTAAAAGAGCTTCTTTAAGAGAAGAAAGGTGAAAACAAACTAAGAAAAGAAGCCCAGAAATATGAATAATAAAATGGCAACAAATACGAGGTCTGACAATTAAGTTTGTGAACTCATCCTAAGAAAAGTGCTACATACCTCATTGCTGAATAGCACTATAGTCACCTTTGAAGTACTCCCCTTGGGAAGCTATGCACCAATGCCAGGGCCTAGTCCACCCTTCAAAGCAATTTTGGAACTCTTGCTGGAATGGCCATCAGAGCTATTGTCGTATTACCCTTGATGTCCTAAATGTCATCAACATGTCTTCCTTTCAATATTTTCTTTATCTTTGGGTAAAGAAAGAAGTCATTGGGGGCCAGATCAGGTGTGTAGGGAGGGTGTTCCAATACAATTATTTGTTTACTGGCTAAACACTCCCACAGACTGCCTTGTGAGCTGGTACATGGCCATAATGCAAGAGCCATGAACTGTTGGCGAAAAGTTCAGGTTGTTTTCGTCTAACTTTCTCATGCAACCTTTTCAGCACTTCCAAATAGTAAACTTGTTTAACTGTTTGTACAGTTGATACAAATTCATAATGAATAAACACTCTGATATCAAAAAAGGTTAGCAACATCGTTGCAACAAGTTAGTGAACTTAATTGTCAGACCTTGTATGTAGTTACAGGATGTGGAGTATAGCATAAGGAAGATAGTCAATGGTATTGTAACACTTATAGATGTCAGAGGGGTAGTAGCTTGGGGGATCGGGGATATCATTTTGTGAGGGGTGTAAATTTCTAACTATTATGCTTCTTTGTATGCCTGAAACTAATAAAAAAAATTATTAGGGATAATGACCCCAGGTTTAAACTACTGAAACTAGCAATCTAGTGCTGGGCAAACCTGCATTTCAGTGGAACTTTTCTAAAATTAAAACGTCCTTTTTTTGTTGGTTTGTTCAGCATGCTGATTACAGACTTCTTAATGAAGCCATAAAATATTATTTTTAGAGGAACAAAGTAATCAAAATTCTAGACTCAATTTTGCAACACTAGTAAAAGTCTTATTACAGAGAACATTTTATGGCAGTGAGCATTCTAAATTCCTGCTTGGACTAGAGAATTTTAAATCAAGTCAACTGATAATAAACCTTAGCCAGTTTACAGATCTGGAATACCTTGAATAAAGGGAAGGCTGAAAAAAGACCCTGGTATACTATTGAAAATCTATACTGGTAATCTGTCTCCTAGTGTTCCCCAAAGGGACCTACTGCCTTTTACCAGGATACATTTGCATTAGGAAAAATGAAATAATCAGACATTTCGGAGACTACTGGTCACTGGCTCTGAACTGACGCTAATTCCAGGAGACACAAAAGTCACTGTGCTCCATTTATAACAGTAGGGGATGACAGAGGTTTACTGATCAATGGAGTTTTACTTCAGGTCCATATCACATTGGGACCAGGTGGTTCCCAAACCCATCCTGTGGTTATTTCCCCAGTTCTAAAATGATTAAAATAGATATAATCAACAGCTAGCAGAATACCCACATTGGCTTCCTGATCTGTGGAGGGAAAGGCCATGTGGAAGCCACTAGAACTGACTGTACCTAGAAAAATCGTAAGCCAAAATCAATACTACATTCCTGGAGGAATTGTAGAGATTAATTCCACCATCAAGGACTTGGATGCAGTTATGGTGATTCCAAGCACATCCCCTTTCAACTTGCCTATTTTTTCTGTGTAGAAGACAGATCTTGGGTAATAACAGTGGATCATTGTAAGTTTAACCAGGTGGTAACTTCAACTGAAGCTGATATACTAGATGTGGTTTCATTGTTTGGGCAAATTGACACATTCTCTAGTACCTGGTATGCAGCTATTGATCTGGAAAATGATTTTTCCCCAATACATGTTAGTAAAGGACACCAGAAGCAGTTTGCTTTCAACTGACAAGAACAGTAATATACCTTCACTGTCCTATCTAAGGAGTATATCAACTCTACAGCCCAATATCATAATTTACCTGGCAGGGTTCTTGATCACCTTTACATTCCACAAGATATCACACTGGTCCATTATATGGATGACATTATGCTGATTGAAACTAGTGAGCAAGAAATAGCAACAAATCTGGACTTATTGCTAAGACTTCTATGTCAGAGCGTGAAAAATAAATCTAAACTCAAGACTTTCTATTTCAGTGAAATTTCTAGGGGTCCAGTGTTGAGAGGTATATCAAGATACCCCTGCTAAAATGATAGATAAATTGTTGTATTAATATATGGCCCCTTTTACAATCAAAAGAGGCACAATACTTAGTGGGCCTGGGGACTTTGGAGGCAACATATTTCAACATATTTCTCATTTGGGAGTATTAATCCAGCCCATTTTCCAAGGAACCCCCAAAGCTGCCAGGTTTGAGTGGGGCCCAGAACAAGAAAAGTCTCTGCAACAGGACCAGGCTGCTGTGCAAGTTGTTCTGCCACTTGAGCCACATTATCCAGCAGATCAAATAGTGCTTAAAGAGTTAGTGTCAGGGCCGGCCGAGTGGCGCGATGGTTAAGAACTCGCTTGGGACGCCAGAGGGCCCCGGTTCGGATCCCACATATGAGGGCCAGTGACACTGCCCCCTACAGCTAAGATGCTGAACAACAGCTCAACCTGGAGCTGGGCTGCCGTGAGTCACCAGCGATGGCGTAGGCTGCAGCCCCTGTGGCAGTGGGTTTCCATGGGCTACCGTGTGTAGCCAGCAGCCAGCGTGAGTGGCCAGCAGCCGCAGTGAGCAGCCGTCCAGAAGCCGGTGACTGATCTGCCTCACCTGGGAAGAGCGCAATGATGGTGCCAACTTGGGCCAGTGAAGCAACGTCCTCCACAACTAGACAGAATAATAAAACGACGGCAACTTGTCTGTTCCCTTTCCCCCAATTCCCCAGCACTGTTCCCATCCCCCCAATTCCCCAATAAAAATCTTAAAAAAAAAGAGTTAGTGTCAGATAGGGATAATTGTTAGAGCATTTGGCAGGCCCCTGCTGGTGAATTGCAACAGAGGCCCTTAGGATTTAAGAGCAAAGTACTGCCATCCTCTGCAGACAACTATGTTCTTTTGAGAAACATCTCTAAGCCTGTTACTAGGGCTTAGTAGAGACTGAACACATAACCATGGGCCACCAACTTAACATGCAGCCTAAGCTGTTCATTATGAACTAAGTGTTATCTGACCCATTAAGCCATAAAGTTGAGCATGCATAGCAACACTTCATCATCAAATGGAAGTGCTATATCCATGATTGCTCTAAAGTGGACCCTTGAACACAAGAGTAAGTTACATGAAGTGGCCCTATGCCAAGGGTCCACACTCTTCGTACACTTCCTTCTTCTGAGACTGCATCTATGGGTTCATGGGAGTTCATCATGTCAGTTAACAGAGGAAAAGAAGAACTGGGCCTCATTTAGACCGTTCTGCACAATATGCAGGCACCACTGGAAGTGAACAGCTTCAGCACTATGGCACCTTTCTAGGACATCCCTCAGGGACAGTAGTGAAGGAAAATCCTCCAAGTGTGTAGAAATTCAAGCAGTGCATCTAGTTCCACATTTTGCTTGGAAAAAATATATGGCCATATGTGTAATTATATCTTATACATTAATTCATGTAGCCAATGATTTGGCTGGGTGGTCAGTGACCTGGAAGTAACATGATTGGAAAATTGATGACAAAGACATTTGGGGAGAGGTATGTGGATAGAACTCTGAATGGACAAAAAAAAATATTTAAGTCCCATGTAAGTATCACCAAAGAGTAATCTCAGAAGAGAAAATTTTAATAATTTTAATAATCAAGTGGGTAGAATGACCCATTCTGTGCACACAAGTCAGCCTCTTTTGCCAGCTACCCTTGTCATTGTCCAAAGTACTCATGATCTAAGAGTCCATGGTAGCAAGGATACAAGTTATGTGTGGAATCAGTCACATGGATTTCCACTCACCAAGAATAAGCTGGCTATAGCCACAATTGTGTGCCCGAACCCCCAGCAGTATATTCCATCACTGAGTCCCCAACATGGCAAAGTTTCCTGGGGTGATCAGCCAACTACCTGGTGTCAAGTTGATTTCATTGAGCTATTTCCATAATGGAAGTAATTGCATTTTTTTCTTACTAAAATAGACACTTTGGACATGGATTTGTCTTCCCTGCATAAAATCCTTCTGTCAAGAACTGCCATCCATGGACTTACAGACTGCCTTACCCATCAACAATGATATTCCATGAAGCATTGTTTCTGATCAAAGAACATAAATCACAGCAAAAGAAGTGTGGTAATGTACTCATGCATATGGAATTCACTGGTCTTATCATGTTCTTTAGCATCCTGAAGCATCTGACTTGATAGAATGATGGAATGGCCTTTTTAAGACTTAGTTACTACTCCAGCTAGGTGGCTTACAGGGCTGGGTAAGGTTCTCCAGAGGGCTGACATGCCCTGAATCAGCATCCAATATATGGTGCTGTTTTTCCATAGCTAGGTTTCACAAATTCAAGATATAGAATATGAAAATAAGAGTGGCACTTATTATCCCCAGTGACCCACTAGCAAAAAATTTGCTTCTGTTCTAGTGAATTTATGCTCTGCTGGCCTAAAGATCTTACTTCCAGAGTGAGGACTGCTTCCACCAGGAGATTCAACAATTATTCCTTTGAACTGGAAATTAAGACTGCCACCTGGCCACATGGGGCTCCTCATACCTCTGACTCAACAGGGGAAGAAGGAAGTTACTGTGTCACCTGGGGTGATATATCCTGACTATCAAAAGGAAATTGTACCACTATTCTACAATAGAGGTAAAGAAGAGTATGTCTGAAATTCAGATCCCTATGGAATCTCTTAGTATTACTATGTCCTGTGACTAAGGTCAATGGAAAACTACAACCCAATCCAGGCAAGACTAATAATGATCCAGAACCCTCAAGAATAAAAGTTTTGGTCACCCTATCAAGTAATGAACCATGACCACCTGAGGTGCTTCCTGACAGTAAAAGGAATACAGAATGGGTAGTAGAAGAAGAAAGGTATAAATACCACCTATGATCTTGTGACCAGTTACAGAAATGAGAACTATAATTGTCATGAGTGTCTCCTCCTTGTATTTTTATGAATGTGTGTGTGTGTGTGTGTGTGTGTGTGTGTAAAATGTTTGTATAATATCTGGGTTTTTCTTCTCTTAGTCCCTTTCATTCAACATACAATGTATTAACTTAATATCATAAGTATTATCCATTTTATATCATAATATTTAAGTTATAAGATATTAGAAAGAGCAAACATCATTCAAGGAGTTTACCTTCTCTTCTAAGGAAGGAGTTAGTGCATTTTCAGTTGTGTGTAGAATAGTTGCATCATGTTAGTTAGGATTAGTATTACCTTGTTATTGTATTTATTTGGAGCCTAATTATGGTTTAAGAATATATGTATGGGGCCAGCCGAGTGGCACATTGGTTAAGAGTTGGCTTGGGATGCCAGCTCTGAGCAGCAGGGCCCCGGTTCGGATCCCACATGTGGGCCAGTGACGCTGCGCCCTCTACAGCTAAGATGGTGAACAACAGGTTGACTTGGAGCTGTGCTGCCATGAGTCGCTGGCGACTGTGTAGGCTGCAGTGGGGCTGCCAGCAGCTGGCGTGCACTTTCATGAGCTGCCGTGAGCCACTGTGAGCCGCCGTCCAATGGCCAGCAAGCAACTGCCTCACCCGGGGAAGAGTGCAATGATAATACCAACATGGGCCAGTAAAGTGACGTCCTCCACATCTAGAGTGAAGAACGAAAAGGACAGCGACTTGTCTGTTCCCCTTCCAATTCCCCAAAGCTGTTTCCCTCCTCCAACTCCTCAATAAAATCTTAAAAAAAAAAAGGAATATATGTATGGGTGCCAAGTTGACAAGGGGTAGATTTGTGGTGGTTAATTCTATGTATCAACTTGACTAGGTCATGGAATGCCCAGATATTTGGTTATACATGGATAATCAATTAACCTACCTTTTTTCCAATTAACTACTTTGTTATAAATCAGCTGACAATACAACATGTAGATCTATTTTGTGACTGTATTGTGGTCATTAGCTTAATTGTTTATCCTTGCAATAATACCACACTGTGTATTTATAATGTCTTGATATCTGGTGATACTATTCCAGTCAAATTGCACTTCATTGAGGTTATCTTGGATGTTTTGGCCCTTTACAAGTTCCTATAAATTTTAAAATTCTCCTGTAAATTTCCTTTTTAGCTTTCAACATTCTCTTGTTGATTGCAACCTAAAGAGGACAGTCGTTCTAAAGTGTAGTAAATCTGACATGTTATAGATCAAATAAAATTTATGAAGAAATGTCAGTAGGACTTTCCCTTTCCAAAATTATTTAAACATGAAAAAAATGTATGTATAACAAGTCATCATACCATACAAGTTTGTTTTTGTGCTTTGTCATGCCTTTAATAAAATATCTGAATAAGACACTTATAGACATATTTTGATTAGAAATATGTGGAAAATCAGATGGTTTATATATTTTGTTTCATTTTAAGTATGGCAAGTTTAATATTTATGATTTTGGAATCACCAAAATATTCTATCAAGAAGCATGTTTCACAAGATCATTTGGGAATGTAAAAAATATTAATAAAATCTTACATGGTTTATAACCCTGTTTTCTGAAATAGATTAAGGTTAAGTATAAAAGTCCAATTTATACAATAATTTAATGTGAAATATTATTTTCCATTTGAATGATTATGGGTACAAAATGAAAATTTCCTTCATTTTCCTCTTTTTATGAACAAATAGATGTTTCAAACAAAATTTGAAATTGGCATAAGCATCCTATAATATCTTGCAAATAGTTTTCTTACAGGCATCAGTCACTTTGATCTCACTTAGCTCTATTTTATATCTAAATGACATTGTGAAAAACAAGTTACTGAATATTATCATGAATAGATAATCTGTTCATTCTGTTTTTCTGGAACATTATTAATACAGAACAGGATTGCTTGCTCACTGATTCCAATTAATTGTCAAAATTTTTTTTGATCTGGTCAAATTCTATCTGTTAAAGAAAAATAAATACATAGACATGATTTATATTAAAGCTCAAAATCAATGTCTATCTAAATATTTGAGTACAAGTACACTTCCTCTTTCGATGTTGCCCATTACGACAGTATTAAAAGTAACAGTAAAATTATTGAAAACCAACCAAATGACCTTGTTATATACAACTCAAAATACAAGTCAAAACAAAAAATTAAATATTTTTAAGTGAGATCAAGCTTATCAGGTTTTAAGACTTGTTAAGCCAACTTCTTCCCTCAAGGAATTATTTGGGAGGTGGTGGTGATAAAAGTTTATTAAATGTCTTATATGTCCTTTGCTCAAATTGTTGAATTCCAACTATAAAACTACTAAATTTGATGGTAAAAGGACACAGATGGAATATAGATTTAGTTGTTGTTATGGAATTTGATATAAAATATGTGACTAAAGATAAATCAATATATATATATATATATAACTTAACAAAACTCTTTTTTGGCATATGGAATTTTTTATTCCTAGACTGATGTAGTGAAAGCAAACTTATAATTCTTTATTGCAAAAGAGAAACAATGTTTTTGAAAAAAATTTTTTTTATGGAAATATAATAAAAACTCAAGTAAAGGCTCTAGTTTATATATATTAGTACTGTTTATATATTTTTTAATTAAAAACTAATTTTTTAAGTAAAAAAAAGACCATGGAAGAAATATAAGTAGTACCTACAATATATTAAGTGCTTAAAATATATCAGATACTGTGATAAGCACCTAATGCAAGATAGTGTATTTAATCCTCAAGAGAACTCTATGAATTAGGTTCCATCTTTATCTTCACTTTACAGATAAACACTCTGTGTTTCAGAGAACTAATTTACTAAAAGTAGCACACCTAATAAGTGGCAGAACTGGGCCCTAAACAAAGACCCATGTGATTCCAGGCCCCTGTTTTTTTGAAAACATAAAACAATATTTTAAGCAAACTTTGGAGCATTTAAGTCTTTACTGTCATGTAGATGTGTGACATTTACGTTTTGTCTATCCATATCAGGCCTAGCACTCTTTCTAGCCATAGTGAGTGCCTATGTATATCTTAACTCATATTTCACAGAGCTGTTGTGAGAATTAAGTCAGATAATGTATGTAATTTGGATGTAAAATTCAAAACAATATAAATGCTAATTATTTTTAATATCGCAAACCATGTAATCCAAACATATAAAGGAAACAAATTTGCACGCTGAATGGAAGAAAAGCAAAATCAAATAAGCATAATCAGCACATTTTCACCATATCTCCTCAGCTTAATACAAACCCTATCATAGAACATTCTAAATTTTCCAAACCTTGGATTATTTATTATGGAAGTAACTATGAGAGTTTAGACAAACTACAAATACAATACAGCGGGTTTTGATTATATTTAAACTCAACATCTATTACCAAGACCCAATTGAAGCTCTTAGCTCAAAAACAAGGAATGGTCTCTGAATTGGATTTTTTTTTTCTATTAAAATTCTAGCTTGGCAGATCCTCTTATTCTATTCTACATTATTCTTGTTCCATTATGGTGACCTTTGAGATGGTTACAATTGGCAGAAAATTTTTGATTTCTACATTTGCAATATCTTAAAGTTTATATTTTATTTTAAATGCAGAATATAGGTTTCAAAGTATAGTTAAGTATGGAGGGTGAATGAATTGGGTTGATGCTTCCCCCAATATGCTTCTGTGGAACATGTTGCATAAGTCTTACTTTAAAACGTTGCCTAGGAAGAGATTCAAGATGCTGAAGTACATAAATACTGTGTGTGCTTCCTTCTGTGAACACATTAAAATTAAAACAAAATTACAGAACAATCAACCTGGAGAACCATCTGAAATCTGGCTGAACAGAAGTTTTATTACTAAGGATATAAAGAAGAAGCCACATCGAGACTGGTAGGAGGGGCGGAGTCGTGAAACAGGCTAGCCTGAAACCTCTGTGTGGTGGTTGAGAATCAGGAGGGATATCTTGACTGCAGAGGTTCCCCTCAGAGAAGCGAGGGACCCAGTCTCACACCAGGATCCATAGCCTGGAGTGCTGATGCCAGGAATAAGAGCCCCCTCAACATCTGGCTGTGAAAAACCATGGGGATTCCAACCATGTGGGTGGGGCAGAAGGCTGTGGGAAACCCAGAGGTCCTCTTAAGTGGCTCATGCACAGACTCTAACTCTCAAGCACTCACCCTGGGATCTAACGGAGGTACAGTGACTCAGGAGGCATTGGAGGCATATGGGAGGTAGACTGCGGTGCGTGGAGTTGAAGCAAGAGCTGAAGGACAGAAACAATTTTTCCTGCGTGGGGTCCTTGTTCCACGTAGTTGGCAGGTGAGCACCATCTTTCCTGTGTTGACCACTCCTCCACACAGCCAAATCTGAATCTGAATGTCCTAGTGAGCTTTGCTGGGAACCCGCCCTATCCAACTCCCTCAATACTGGAGGCACTTCCTAGCAAGCAGCCAACCCCATTCACATTACGCTGTTTCTTGAGAAACTATCAGAGTGCGGAATCCATGGGACCCAGGAAGATTGCGATTGGCCTCGGTGTGCTCTGAGACTTTTGATGAGTAACTCCAGGCAAAGCAATGGCACCAAACCAGAGTCTACATTAACCTGATGACAACTCTTCTCACTATAGTGACTCCCTGAGACCCTGCCTCACCCAAATCACATACTGCATGAGGCTTTATCAGTAGCTGAACCATAGGGAGCCAGCAGGTGGCAGCAGGCCTCAAGGTGTCCTGGCTTTTTGTGGCACTACCTCAGGCCCAGTACTGGTGGTAGCCATTCTAGGTTCGCAGCATGGGCTCTCCCACATGCCTCCTACTTTAGCACAGAGAGCAAACAAACATGAATCACTTTGTAGCTCTTATCAGGTAGTCCCTGGTCAGTCACAGGGAGTGAGTGACATAAGCCTGCACCAGAGCCCCTCTCAAGAGGCCCCAGAACCAACATACTTGGAGGTTGGCTTCAACCACAACAGAGCACTGCCCAATTAGCCCCACAAGTAGCACACACAAAGGGAGGTCTCAACACGCACCAGAGCCCACTCAGTGGGGTAAGCCCCCAGCACAACAGCTTGTAAGTTGTGGATGTGGCCAAACTCCACAGCCAGTTAGCCTGAGGGTAAGTCCCACCCACTAACACGCCAATAGCAATCAAGGTTCAACTATAACAGAAGGGCACACACATCCACACAAGGGACACTCCTGGAGCACCCAGAGCAGGTGACCAGGGAGACTGTGCCAGGGCCCCACAGGCCACCTACTACATAAGGCCACCTGGCCAAAGCTGGGAGACATAGCAGCCCTACCTAATGCATAGGCAGCCAAAATGAAAAAACAAAGAAATATTATATGCCCCAAATGAAAGGAGAAAACTCCAGAAAAAGAACTAAATGAAATGGAGGCAAGCAACCTACTAGAGATAAGAGTTCAAAACAATGGTTATAAGGATGCTCAAGGAACTTAGTGAGAACTTCAACAGAGATATAGCAAGCATAAAAATGGACATAAAAACCATAAAATAGAACCAGTCAAAAATGAAGAATACAATAACTGAAATGAAGAATGCACGAGAAAAAATCATTAGCAGACTACATGAAGCAGAGGTTCGGATCATCAATTTGGAAGACAAGGTCGCAGAAAACACCCAATCAGAACAACAAAAAGAAAAAGAATAAAACAAAATGAGGAGAGTTTAAGAGACCTCTGGGACAATATCAAGTGTAACAACATTTGCATCTTTGGGCTACCAGGAGAAGAAAGCAAGGGATTGAGAATCTATTTGAAGAAATAATGAGTGAAAACTTTCCTAACCTCACAAAGGAAATAGACATACAAGTCCAGGAGGTACAGACAGTCCCAAACAGGCCCACCCTTAAACACATCATAATTAAAATGGCAAAAGTTAAAGACAAAGAGATAATCCTAAAAGCAGCAACAGAAAGGCAACTAGTAACTTATAAGGGACCTCCCATAAAACAGTCACCTGGTTTCTCAACAGGAACTTTGCAGGCCAGAAGAAATTGGCAGGAAATATTCAATGTGATGAAAAGAAATTGGCAGGAAATATTCAATGTGATACAAACAAGGGTACTCTACCCAGCAAGTCTATCATTTAAAATGAAAGGATAGATAAAGAGTTTCCCAGAGAGAAAAAGCTAAAAGAGTTCATCACCACCAAACCAGTATTACAATGAATGTTAGAGAGGCTTCTTTAAGATGGAAATAAAATAATATCAAAATTATGAATAATAAAAATGGCAATAGCTACATATCTATCAACAATTTCTTTCAATGTAAATGGATTAAATGTTCCAATCAAAAGATGCAGGATGGCTGAATGGATAAGAAAACAAAACTCTTACTTATGCTGCCTACAAGAGACTCACTTCAGGTTTAAAGACCCATGCAGAAGGAAAGCAAAGGGATTAAAAAAGCTACTTAATGAAAATGGAAATGAAAGAAACAAAAACAAAAATATCTGGGGTAGCAATACTTATACCAGACAAAACAGACTTTACAACAAAGGCTATAACAAGAGACCAAGAAAGACCTGGTAATCCCACTTCTGGGTATTAATAAAAACAAAACAAAACCAAAATACTACTTAAGGGGACTTGTGTAACCCTACTTGTATGTTCATTGTACCATTGTTTACTATGGCCAAGATGTGGAGGCAACCTGGGAATCTGTCGAAAGATAACAGATAAAGAGGAGGTGGTACATATATACAATGGAATATTGCTGGGCCGGTGAAGAGAATGGGTTCTTTCCATCTGTGGCAGCATGGATGGACCTGGAAGGTACTGTTCTGAGTGGAGTGTCAGACAGAGAAAGACAAATGCAATGTGATTTTGCTTATATGAGCAATCCAAAGAACAAAATAGCCAACCAACCAACCAACCAAACAAAAACAGGAACAAACTGATAGATTCAGAGAACATTTTGATGGCTGCCAGATGGGAGGAGGGTTGGGGGGTTGGGTAAGAAAGGGGAAGGGATTAAAAAGTATAAATTGGTAGTTACAAAATAATCTCAGGGGTGTAAAGTGAAGCATATGAAATATAGTCAATAATATGATAATAGCTATGTACAGTGCCAGGTGGGTACTAGATTAGTTAAGCGAATCACTTCTTAAATTATATAAATGTCTAACCATTATGCTACACACCTGGAATTAATATATAATAATATCAAATTCAAGTATAATTGAAAAATTTTCAAAAGGGGGGAAAGCTGAAGGGGAATAAGAGGCCCAAATTTTCAGATATAAAACAAATAAGTCATGAGAATGTAATATGCAGTATAGGGAATATTGACAATAATATTGTGATAGGATAGTACAGTGTCAGATGGTTGCTAGACTTATCATGGTGATCACTTCTTTAGGTATATAAATGTTGAATAACTATGGTGTATACTTGAAAGTGACATAATATTGTATTAACATGTTAGCTACACCTTTAATAAAAATCTTTAAAAAGGAAATAATAACCAAATAATAAACATCACTTGTGAATTTGCAAACAAAAAAAAATGCTGCTTAAAATTGGAGTTGTGTTGTTGTGTACTAGTAATTCAGAAAAATTGTACAGTCTGTTACTAATGTAAACAGCCAAATTAAAAGCACTCTACTATCCAAATTATTAATTTGCTTTTATTTATTTAGAATAAGTGAATTTATTATTTTCACACTTTTTCCATAATAATATTATAAACCAAACTATTTTTATGATCAACCAGATTACTTCAAGTTACTGAAGTAATTTTAGCTAAGTAAGAAAATTCAGGAGTGGTTTACTCACTTTCATTGTAAAAGTGATTAAACCAATGAGATCAAATCTAAAAGAAGTTTACTTCTGTGCACAAGTATTTGAAAATCATAATGAACAAAATAAACATTTTTCTTGGTTAGTCTTTCAAGGAGGATCAAAATGAAAGACAATAATAAACAATTCCTGAATGTTAAATGTATGAATTTTTCCCCCTATGTCAGAAAATAAACCCTTGCCTTCAAGAACAAAGGGGAAAACTAATGTTTGAAATCTGAAAATCAATACACCTATGACATAAAAAGAATTAGTATGCACAATCTTGAATTTTGTTATCTTTATCAGCAGGAAAGCAAGAAGTGGACTAACATCAAAATCTGAAATTCAAGATAGAAAATGAGCTGAAGAGCAAAAACCTCTAAAGTCTTTTGTTAGTATTTTAGCTGAAACGCTGACAGTGTGACTGATTATCCCTCCCTACCAATGACAATAAATACAGAACAAGACAACAAAATGAATGATGAGTAAATATTTTCAACTTTGTAGACAACTTGAGTCTTTTTGAAAAACTGATATTTGATAAGCAAATTTTTAGAGCACCAGTGTTTAGAAATGAACCATTAAAACTAAGAAAATATTTTCCAGTATCTACTGAAGTTATAAATGCAATCCTTTTCTTTTTATCAATGCTAAGTTGGCAATGCTAGCTTTGATTTTAGATGGAAAGGAATTGGGCCATTTGACATGTTCATAAGAACGTGCTTCTTAAGTAACAAACCTAATCAAAAAAATTTAGTTAGGATTAGGGGAATGGAAAGTCAATTTGATATCCATGCAGCTTCATGAAAAACTTAAAAATTTTAATCATGAATTATAATCATTTATTTATTCTGAAATCTAATACTACTATTTTAAGACTATCAAAAATAAAACTTTCTGAAAAGAGAAAATATTTAGCAGACAGAATATTTTAAAAATTACTTCATCAAATATAATCTATAGATATCTGGACAATCTCCTATAATGTGAATGTAGACAACTAACAAATAGAAAACCTCTAAGAACTCTAGCAAATAACCCTTTATTGATTTGTATGACATGCTTTTTAAGATCGTTTTACCTTTTAGACTTTACTGAACCAGATCAAAACAAGACAAACAAATAAGCACACAGCAAAACTAAAACAACAATCATGAAACACTGTTACTACCCTTGCGTAAATCCAATTTCTGTCCAATTTGCCAGCTGGCACTGTGACATCTTAGTAGATTTAAATTTCAATTCAGTATGCCATTATTTCAAAAAGTTTGCTTTTCTTGATGTTTTTGCCCACTGTATATGGCACACAAGCCAGTTATTGAAAATTTAGACCTGCAAATCTAACAATGAAATTTACTCAATATCTGCAGGGAGTTATTCATAAATGATGCATTTCTCCTGGCAGAATTGACTATGCATAAACTATTTTTCTTAATGATTTCTGACATTCTGAACAACATACCTTTTTTTCCAGGTGACAGAAATAATTACGGGGATGTCGTCTTTCAGAATTTATATCCATTTTAAAGTAAACTAGTTAAAAATTTTGGTTCTCTCAAAATGTAAAGTGGAGCTGTAATGGGAAAAAACATCAAAAATAATTAAGAAAAATGAGTCTCTAGATCACAAAAAGAAAATAATTCATTTTATAAGGATTGTCCCTTCTTATTTTAAAGCTCTATGTATACATTCAGTCCAGAGTTGAAGTGCTAACCTGGTAATAAGTAGTGTAATAAATTTTCTGTTCATGTAAAAAGTGTAATAGAATTTTTATTAGAAATAGAGCTGCAATAAGTATGATATGTCAGAATCCTGGCATCCAAATTAAAATCAAGTAAATTATAACCTCATAAATAATAGAGGCACAAGACAATAGCACAATAGGAAAAAGTATAGCAGTTAGATTTGCTTGGCAGTGTCTATTACTCATCCTGCCAAATCACCTTTTAGCTCAGGTTATTCAGGCTCTAGTTATGTACTTCCTTCACACACACAAAAATTACCACATCTCAGATTATTAAAATTAAGCTCATTTTAGTAGTAACAAATAGAAGAAAAATATTTTTAAAATGCAGACTTTCAAAAGGAATTTTCAAATAACTTATTATTTTTGCCCTTTTTTAAATTAACGTTTATTGGGATGACAATGGTTAGTAAAGTTACATAGGTATCAGGTGTACAATTCTGTAATAAATACATTATCTACACATCAAATTGTGCGTTTACCACCCACAGTCAGTTCTCTTTCCATCACCATATATTTGATCCCTTTTACCCTCATCTACCACCCCTCTCCCCCCTTACCCTCTGGTAACCACCATTGTCTGTGTCTATGAGTTTTTGTGGTTTTATTTATTTGTCTTCTTCTTTTGTTGTTTTCAGTTTTATATCCCACATATCAGTGAAATCATATGGTTCTCAACTTTTTCTGTCTGACTTATTTCGCTCAGCGTAATGATCTCAAGATCCATCTATGTTGTTGCAAATGACACTACTTCATCTTTTCTTATAGCAGAATAGTATTCCATTGTGTATATATACCAGATCTTCTTTATCTAAGTGTGGCAAATGGTAGAAATTCACTCACCACTCTCCAGCCTCCCCTATTATTTTCCCATATAAAGGAAGACAGACATATAATCTGAAGGTGATATTTTATCCAGAGACCAAAAGAAACTATTATCTCTAACTCTTAAAAATGCATTTTCTATAGTAATTAGAAATACACACTACAAGTAGTATTATTTGTAAATTTCCATTTTTCTGTACATTTATGTGATTTAAAGAAGTACTCTATCATTAGCTGACTATATCTGAGAGTCTACTGCATTCTGAACCAGTCATACACGATCCCTCTCATTTTAGACATCATGAAAATAGATTTAAGATCAGGTAAGAATTAAATATCATAATCTGAAACCTATTTCTGTATATCATACATAAAATCTGGCATCTGTGAAGAGGGAGAGGATAAAGTAGGAGGAAGGGAAAGAAGTATAGAAGAAGAGGTTAGAGAGAGATCTTATTAGAAGCTGATTTGTCTTGTGGTAAAATTTCTTTCTTTAAGCATATCTATCCCCAGAGTCTGAACAGGATCTGATGAATGGTCTAGATGTTTAGAAGTATGTAACAGAAATGTAAAAATAAAAAAATAACATAGGATCTGCATGACAGCAGAAAAAAGGGTGGTTATGGAGGTCCAAAGGATGGATATTTTAACAAACAGAAAATGAATTTGGCCAAAGATTCTACTTTTATTGGTTACACTAATTGGAGAAGATTAGGAATATATTGTTTTTCATTTTTTTTACTAATTCAACATAGAGTTTGACCTGTTTCTAAGTGCCTCTTCTCTGACCATAATAAAAAGATTTCCTTTCTCATTATTTCCTCCTCTCAGAAAGGAATGTATTTTATTTATTTATTTAAGATTTTATTGGGGAATTGGGGGAGGGGAACAGACAAGTTGCTATCCTTTTGTTCTTCAGTCTAGTTGTGGAGGACGTCACTTCACTGGCCTATGTTGGTATTATGATCATTGCGCTCTTCCCGACTGAGGCAGTTGGTCGCCAGCTATTGGATGGCCGCTTATGGCAGCTCATGGCAGCTCACGGCAGGTCTTGCTGGCTGCCGGCCACTCATGGCAGCCCAGCTCCAGGTCGAGCTGTTGTTCACCATCTTAGCTATAGAAGGCGCAGTGACACTGGCCCATGTGGGAATCGAACCGGCAGCCCTGTTGTTCACAGCTCGCACTCTTACTGAGTCACTTGGGAAGCCCAGGAATGTATTTTAGATGTTGTAATTGTGTCATAGGTTTGATAGTCAAGAGACATCTCAAGGTTGCTGTGAGAAAAAAAAAATCATAATCTTTACTCCAAATTCTGATTTCAGTGATTTGGAATCAAGATAGGAATGTGAACTCTTCTAAGCAAAATCATGCAATCAATAAAGGACTTAAGATTATACATATGGTGTAGGTAAAGTTATTAAGGCACGGGAAATTAAGAAACATGTCCAAGATCAGCTTTACAAAGGTGTTTTGGGGTTGAAATTAATTAATATGTGTAAAATGCTTAAGAAAGTGTAAGAATTAGATCTACGAAAATTCACTATTTTTATTTTTTGTTAATACACCAGTCTGCTGCAATGCCTAGAATAATACTTGTTGTATAGTAGAAAATTACAACATACATTTATTGATAATTTTTATATAATTTGCATATCTCTTGAACTTAATAATGCTTTTTTGGTATATCTTTTATTCAGAACAAAATCACAAAAATAAATAATCAGTTAGCTATAGACTTCATGAGGAAGATATATTGATTGGCAACAAAGCAAATGCATGATTTTAAAATTTCTAAATATGCAGGTTATAACATATATTTGCAAGACAATATTTAAAATATTTTGATTATTATGTCATGTAGAAATGATTTGGATATCTAAGAAAAGAAAATTCAGTGGGAGATTATTTTTATTACATGTCATGTTAATTTAAAATTTTGTAGATTATTTTAATTAAAACATTTTATAATAATCAATGAAAATACTGGTAATTAAATTTTTGGCTTATGGGCGAACCATGCTGTCTGGCATCTTTAAGTTAACTTTGAAGATGGCTTATTTTTTTGTTTTTCATCCAACAAGTCTTCATTGTTCTGATATAATGTCCTACTGGAAAAAACATCTTCATGATCTATCAATATGATATAATTTATTCAACAAATAAAGACAAAAATTAACGACACCCCATTTAAAAATATTTAATGAGAGCTTTTATGTGCCTCTATTACTTGTAAATGATAAAAACGGTCTACATTTTCAATTCAAGCATTTGCTATCATTTGTTTCCACTATGATGATTGATTTAGAAGTCTTTGTAAGAAGGAACTGGATATAAGTAAGTAAATTTAATATTTATACTATAGCCTGACTATGCTTTTCTGATTTCTGTATGATTCATCAGCAAATATTTGCAACGAAGATGCTGCCACAAGAGTTACAAGAAGTAATGAAAAGCGTCATAAGTTGTGTCAGTTTTGTAAAGGCGAGCACTTTAAACAGTCGACTGGTTTCGCAACTGTGCAACGAGTTGGATGTGCCGAACAATGCTCTGCTATTTCACACTGAAGTGAGATGGTTGTTGAGAGGAAAAGTTTTAAAACGTGTTTTTGAGCTTCGTGATGAACTCAAAACGTTTTTTAATCAGAAAGCAAGACCGCAGTTCGAGCACTTTTTGGCGATAAAAGTGAACTGCAAAAAATAGCTTACTTGGTTGACATCTTTGCCATCTTGAATGAGCTAAATTTATCACTGCAAGGACCAAATGCAACATGCCTCGATTTGTCTGAAAAGATCCAATCATTCCAAATGAAACCTCAGCTTTGGCAAAAAAAGATAGATGGAAAATAAATTTTACTGGTGCCTTACCCTGTCTGCTTTCTTTGAGGAACATGATATTGAACCAGACAAAAGGATTATGATGATAATTTCTGTGAAAGAACACTTGCACATGCTTGCAGAAGAAATTTCATCGTACTTTGCAAATCTACCTGACACCCCATTTGCACTTGCCAGAAGCCCATTCACAGTCGAAGTTGAAGATGTTTCTGAGACAGCACAAGAAGAGTTCATTGAACTTATTAACAACGATGCAGCGAGAACTGATTTCTCTACAATGCCAGTTACAAAATTCTGGATCAAGTGTTTGCAGTCATATCCTGTTCTGTCTGAGACTGTGTTGCACCTTCTTCTTCCATTTCCAACAACATATCTTTGTGAAACAGGGTTTTCCAGCTTGTTGGTTATCAAGTCTAAATACAGAAGTAGACTTGTTGTGGAAGATGATCTTCATTGTGCTCTTGCAAAGACTGCCCCGAGAATTTCTGATCTGGTGAGAAAGAAGCAATCTCAACCTTCGCACTGACGTTGGCTTTTTACACATACTGTCGCAAAATGTAGCAATGTAGTTTACTGTTGTTATATTAAGACTGTTACCCATGCTACACCATGCTTCAAGACAAAATTTCATTTATTTGTAATTAGGAAGGTTGAGACCCACTGCTCTAGAGTAACCCCTGATGAGTGCTGTTCAGGATCAATATCCAACTCCAAATAGAAATAATTTTTTCCCTTTCTTCTAAACATAAAACAAATCAACACCAGACATCCATAATAATCGTCTTTAGAATGAAGCTACATTTTGCCTTACCTGTACCTTAGGCCAGGTTCTCAGCATAACAGTATTCATTCCCATGAATCAATATGTGAACTCAGATGACTTTTCACACACTGCCAAATTTTGTTCCAAATTGGTTCTCATGATTTTGAAATGTTGGAAATTAAAATATGTTATCGCTTCTGTTTCAGCCCAGAGATGATGAGAAATGGAAAAAGTGTCAGTCTCTCAATTACAACATGAAAAAAGCTGAACATTTGGGAAATTAACTTTTTTTTCCCTTGAAACCATCAGAGAAGCTAGGTTGTAGGGCAATCAAATAACCCCCAATATAAAGAGACACAGGTGTCTACAAACAGAAACAGGTGACCAATATTTGCACAGCTAGGGCAGAAGCCAATGAGAAGATTTAGCTAGAAAAGTGTTAACAAAATACTGAATGCTGGGTGGGCTAGCGTGCATGACAGTGTGAAGCCCCAGGAAGCCACTGAAGTAGGGAGATGATTGTCTCTTGCAGTTTTTTTCCTCCAACAACCCCACTAGGTGTTGGCAGGGAAGTCAGAGAGAATTCTAAGAATAATTTCTAAGAGATATATAGGAAAGAAAAGCAGCAGCCTTTCCAATATTCAGCCCAGATTTATCTTCTGTCCCCCTCCCTTTTCCTTATAAAACAAAAACCTTAATCTGCAAGAGGAAGGAAAAACAAAACAAAACAAAAAACTGTAGCTTATGGGAACTGGTGGGAATCCACTTCAGTATGGAGAGAACAGAAAAAGAAAACAAAAGAAAAGAGAAAGCTTTATCCCAGGAGGAAGAGAAAGGATATATGTTCACCTGAGCATGATATTAGCATGTGGAGCAGGAACATTTTCCTAAAGGCCACACTCCCAAGATCTAGCTTCCCAGTGCCTGACTAAACCTGATTAAGATTGAGGCTTAATCAGAACATCAGAGAAAACCTCTTCCTCCACTCTTGCCTCCAATGCTAATAAACATACAGAAAAACATACCAGTGGAGTGGGAATACAAAGATGACACAGTAGGTTAAACGCTGTGCTTACCTTCTCTCACGACCACATCAAAATTACAACACAACTACAAAATAACCATCATTGAGAATCGCCTAAGATCTTGCTAAACTGAAGCCCTACAACTAAGGACACGCAGAAGAAGACACCTCAAGACTGGTAGGAGGAACAGACATGTGGAGCAGGCTGGTCACACACCTACATGTGACCATTAAAGCCTGGGAGAGATATTTTGGCTGTGGAGGTCCCTCCTACCCCCCAGAGGAGTGAGGTCCCAGCCCCACCCCAGCCCAGGGTTTCAGCGCCGGTGAGAGAAGTCCCCATACTTTCTGGTTGTGAAAACCAGCAAAGATTGTGACTGAGTGAAACAGAGGGTGGCTGCACTCCCAGCCACTCCTCTTAAAGGGACCACATGCAGACTTACCCACTAACAAAATCACTCGCTTTGAGCTCCAGCTCAAAGGCAACAGCTGGAAAGGTGGCAGAGACATATGGTGGGGAACTGAGTTGTCTGGCTTTGGACGGGGGCTGGAGAGGTGGCTTTCTTCTGGAAGGAGGAGATGGCAGATCCCAGTTTCTTTGTTGAGCCCTCGCCCTTCCTGGCATGGAGACACAGAGAGCCTCTTGTTACCCATGCCCTGGTGATTAGAGACTCCACCCCATCCAACTTTGGGGTACACCCAAGCCACTTCCAGTGGCCTTTTCACACAAACTGCCTGCCTTGGCTGAAGCTGCAGCCTTTCTGAGGGCCCCTCAAAGGTCTGCAGAACCCAGACAAGCAGCATCTGGCTTGAGCATGTCCTGTACCTCTGGCTGAGCAGCCCTAAGCTCGGCACTAACAGCAGAAAGCCTTGATTCATGGCTTGGCCTCTCAAGGTGTGTCGAATCACGGCAGGGGCAGCAGCCATCTGTGGATTTCTTTGTGGCTCCTGCCGGGTGGGGCGTGGGCTGTGGCTGAACTTGACCTATAGCAGATCTCCTCCAAGGTGGTCCTGGGGATAGTACCCCCAGTGGGCAGCTTCAAACAAGCTGGAGCATCACCCAGCCACCTCCAAAGAAGACATATCCAAGCGTGGATCGGGCAGGCACCAGAGTCCTGCTGAGGCAGATCCTGCTCTGTAGGGTCAGCCCCTGCACAACAACTCTTCCACTGTTGTCATGGCCAGTCCTCACAACCAATCAGCCTGAGGGTCAATCCCTCCTACTGATGTGCAGACAGCAACCAAGGCTCAACTAGAACAGGAGGGCACACACAACCCACACAAGGGACACACCTAGCACACCCGGCTCAGGTGACCAGGAAGACTATGCCACTGAGCCCCACAGCACACCTACTACATAAGGCCACTCTACTAAGACCTTGAGACATAGCAGCCCTACCTAATACATAGAAACAAACACAGGGAGGCAACCAAAATGGGCAGACAAAGAAACATGTCCCAAATGAAAGAAAATTACAAAGCTCCAAAAAAAGAACTAAACCAAATGGAGACAAGCAATCTACCAGATACAGAGTGCAAAACACTGGTTATAAGGATGCTCAATGATCTCAGAGGGAACTACAACAAAGAAATAGGAAATATAAAAATGGAGATAGAGAATATAAAAAGAACCACTCAGAAATAAAGAATACAATAATGGAAATGAAGAATATATGACAGGGAATCAACAGTAGATTAGATGAAGCAGAGGATCGAACCAATGATGTAGAAAATAAGGTAGCATAAAAAACCCAACAAGAACAGCAAAAAGAAAAAATGACTCCAAAAAACTGAGGGGAGTTTAAGGGACCTCTGGGACAACATCAAGCAGACAAACATTCGCATTATAGGGGTACCAGAAAAAGAGAGACAGCAAGGAATTGAAAACTTATTTGAAGAAATAATGACAGAAAACTTCCCTAATACGGTAAAGGAAATAGATATAAAAGCCCAGAAAGTACAGAGAGTCCCAAACAAGATGAACACAAAGAGGCCAACACCAAGACACATCATAATTAAAATGCCAAAGGTTAAAGACAAAGAAAAAAATTTAAAAGCAGCAAGAGAAAAGCAAAATAATCATGGGCATGTAAATACAGGGAATATAATCAATAATATGGTAAAAACTATGTATAGTGCCAGGAGGTACTAGTTATGGGGATCACTTCCTAAATTATATAAATGTCTAACCACTACACTGTACCCCTGCAACTAATATAAAATAATGTTGAATGGCAACTTTAATTGAAAATGTTAAAAAGAGGGGAAAGATCAATAATATTGTGATAGCATGGTGCAGTGTCAGATGGTTGCTGGACTTTTCATGGTGAAAACTTCTTTAGCAGAGGGAATAAAATCAATAATGTAGTAATAACAATGTACAGAGCTAGGTGGGTACTGTTGAATAACTATGATGTACACCTGAAACTAATATAATATTGTATGTTAGATGTATTTCAATAAAAAATTAAAAAATAAAACCAGTGGAATGCAGCAGGAAGAGATGAAAGATAAAAATTATACCTGGGAATTAGTGAAAGGGGAATAGAACCAAAGCCAAATGGGGAGAACCAGAAACAATGTGGAAGCAGTCACTGAGAAAATCCCCCTCGCAAATTATCCATACTCTTAACACAACTGATCAGAAGAGGAATTTTGAAGCCTCCTGTTGGACCACTGGACCCTCGGTTAACTATAACAACAATTAATTTCAAACTCAACCCAACTACTGAGCATATTAACATAAAAACAAACAAAAAAAACACACAAAAAACTTCACTAAAGCCCTAGCAGAAGGAAGGCATGCTCATCTTAACCATAAAATTTATTTACCTCAATATTTACGGTCCTGAAAAACACATCACACTTTCAATGACAACCAAAAATATTGGAAAACATAAAAAGATAAGGCTCATTCTGGTGAAACAAAGCATGATCAAAAGCAGACTCACCTATGACACAGAAGTTCAAACTATTGAACTAGGAATTTAAAATAACTATGATAACTATGTAAAAGGTTCTAATGGAAAAGCTCAACATCATGTCAGATCACATAGGTAAATACAGAAGAGAGATTTTAAAAAACTATAAGAATCAATTAGAAATGTTAGAAAAATATTTTCACAATTGTTTTCTAATAAGAGCACAATTACAAATAAGATCAGTTCAGATACAGAAAACATCACAGCAAAGATCTCCCAATAAATTTGTATAAACACTTTTGTCATATATATTCAAAGTACTCTCCATTTTATTTTCCATTTTAACTTAGTCATGTTTCTTATTTTTTTCATGTGTGATCCCTCCATTGTTTTTTTATTTTCTTATTTTTTAATTGAGGTAATATTGTTTAATAACATTATATATGTTTCAGGGGTACATTATAATTTGACATCTGTATACACTATTGCATGCTTACCACCCAAAGTATAATTTTCTTTCTTTACCATATATTTGACCTCTTTACCCACTTCGTCCTCCCCTCACCTTTCTTCCCTTCTGGTAACCATCAGTCTGTTGTCTGTATTGATGAGACTTTTTATGTATTGTTTGTTTCTTTGTTTTGTTTTGTTTTATATTCCACAGATTAGTGCAATCATACATTTTTTTGTCTTTTTCCATCTGACTTATTTCAGTTAGTGTACTCCCCTCAAGATCCATCAATTTGTTGCAAATAGCAATATTTCAACCTTTTAATGGCTGAGTAGTATTCCACTGTGTGTGTATTTGTATATATGTATATATACATCTTAATCCACTTATCTGTTGATGGACACAGGTTGGTTCCATATCTTGGCTATTGTAAATAATGCTTCAGTGAACATAGGGGTACATGCACATTTTTGAATTAGTTTTTTTCATATTCTTAGCATAAATACCGAGAAGAGGAATTGCAGAGTCATATGGCTGGTCTATTTTTAATTTGTTGGGGAACTCCATACTGTTTTCCACTGTGGCTGCACTAATTTACATTCCTGCCAACAGTGTATGAATGCTCCCTTTTCTCCACATCCTCTCCAAAACTTATTTCTTCTCATTTTGATAAGAGCCATGTTAGTAGGAGTGAGGTGATATTATATTGTGGTGTTGATTTGCATTTCCCTAATAATTAGTGATCTTGAACACATTTTCATGTGCCTGTTGGCCATCTCATTTGTGTTTCTTAGAAAAATGTCTATTCATTCCTATGTGCACTTTTTAACTGGGTTGTTTTTGTTTTGTTGTTCAGTTGTATGAGTGCTTTATATATTTTGGATGTTATCCCTTATTTGAAATCTTATTTGCAAATATCTTCTCCTTTTTGGTGGTTTGCCTTTTGTTTTGTTGATAGTTTCCTTTGCCTTTTTGTTTCTGCTTTGGTGTTATATCCAAAAAGTCTTTGCCAAGAGCTATGTCAAGGAATTTCTTCCCTATGTTTTCTTCTAGAACCTTTACAGTTATGGTTATCATATTAAAGTCTTTAAACCATTTCAAATTACCTTTTTTGTGAATGTTGTAAGATAGTGGTTCAATTTTATTTTTTCTGCATGTGGTTATCCAGTTTT
The DNA here is from genome assembly GCF_001890085.2 of Hipposideros armiger. Taxonomy (NCBI): domain Eukaryota; kingdom Metazoa; phylum Chordata; class Mammalia; order Chiroptera; family Hipposideridae; genus Hipposideros; species Hipposideros armiger. Next base: position 3,220,010 of record NW_017731406.1, on the reverse strand, counting down.
TCCAGCACCATTTATTGAAGAGTCTATACTTTCCCCATTGAGTATTTTTTCTTTTTTGTCAAATATAATTTGACCATATATTCAGGATTTATCTCAGGATGCTTGATTCTCTTCCATTGATCTCTACTTTTATTTTTATGCCAGTACCATACTGTTTAAATTCCCACAGATTTGTAGTATAGTTTGAAATCACACAGTGTGATGCCTCCAGCTTTTTTTTTTCCACTCAGGATTACTTTGACTATTCCATTTTTATTTGTTTTAATTTTTGATATCTTCTTTGATCCATTAGTTGTACAGGGGGGTACTGTTTAATTTCTACATATTTGTTGAGTTTCCAGTTTTCCTGATGTTGATGTGTCATACCATTTTCTAGTGTCATACCATTGTGGTCAGAAAAGATATTTGGTGTGATTTGAGTCTTCTCAAATTTGCTAAGACTTATTTTGTGGCCTATCATATGATATATTCTGGAGAATCTCCTGTGTATCCTTTAGAATAATGTATACTATGCTATTTTGCAATGGAATGTTCTATTTTATATACAGAGGGTGCTGAAAAAATGTATACACATTTTCAGAAAGGAAAATTATTAAAATTATAATACTCGTCGATACCGATAACAAAAGGTGAATACAAGTTACGTTTGACTTCTGAAATTACAAGAGGTGCTCCAAGTGGTTACCATCAGCATCCAGACACTGCTAATTACAGTGAACTACGGCTTGAGCAATGTTGACCAAAGTGTACACTTGTATACATTTTTTGGCACCCCGGTATAGGTCTATTAGGTCAAATTGACCTGAAGTATGGTTCAAGTCCAATGTTTTCTTGTTAATTTTCTGTCTGCATGATCTATCCATTGGGGTACTGAAACCCCCAATAATATTCTAATTTTGCCTCTATCTCCCTCAGGTCTTGCAGTATTTGCTTAATATATTTAGGTGTTCCAGTGTTGGGTACATATATAGTTATCATTGTTAAGTCTTCTTGACGAGTTGACCCTTTTTATCATTATACAATAAATTTTGTCTCTTGTTACCATTTTGAATTATAGTCTATTTTGTGTGACCTAAGTGTAGTGAACCCCACTGTCTTGGTTTCAAATTGCATGGAATGTATTTTTTCATCCTTTCACTTTAAGCATACATGTGTCATTAAAACTGAAGTAAGTATCTTGTAACAGCATATACAGTCATGCATTATTTAACAGGGATACAATCTGAGACATTCATTGTTAGATGATTTCATTATTTTGCAAACATTTTAAAATTCACTTAGACAAACCTAGATGGTATAGCCTACCACACACCTTGGCTATATAGTATGGCCTATTGTTCCTCGGCTACAAACCTGTATAGCATGTTACTGTACTGAATACTGTAGGAAATTGTAACACAATGGTACCTATTTGTGTATCTAAACATATGTAAACATAGAAAAGGTACAGAAAATATGGGTTAATTGATAAAAACGGTGTATCTCTATAAGGCACTTACCATTCATGGAGTTTATAGGACAGGAAGTTGCTCTGGGTGTCAGTGAGTGAGTGGTAAGTGAATGTGAAGGCCTAGAACATTACTGTACACTACTGTAATCTTTATAAACAATTACACTTAAGCTACATTAAATTTATTCATAAATATTTCCTTTCTTTAATAAAAATTAGGTTACTGTAACTTTTTTACATTATCAACTTTTTAATTTTTAAATTTTAACTGTCTTGCAATAATATTTAAAACACAAACACATTATACAGCTACACAAAAATATTTCATTTTTATATCCTTATTCTAGAAGCTATTTTTTTTTCTTTTTAAACATTTTATTAAAAGACTAGGACACAAACACACACATTAGACTAGGCCTACATAGGGTCAGGATCATCAATATCACTGTCTCCCACTGAAGGGTCTTCAGGGACAATAACATGCATGGAGCTGTCATCTCCTATGATAAGAATGCCTTCTTCTGGAGTACCTCCTGAAGGACATGCCTGAGGCTTTCCTTGAGGAGGTGTCACTTTTTTCAGAAATATGTCCATGTTGGTTTGCTTGATTTCTTCCTTTTTTTTTCATCATAGATTTGCTTCTTGTCAGGTAATGCACGGTGAACATTCCTCTCTAGTAATAAAATCCTTTCTATGTTGGGGATCCATGTTTTCAAACTTATTCAGAAGCATGTTGAAGTCTGCAAAAGCATCTACAAAACTCTTCACTATGAAATTTCTGGGGGTTCTTCTTTTCTATTCCCACAGTTTCCTGTTCCCTTGCCTCTTCTTCATCTGTGTTCCTATTTCAGTTCCAAAATCTCTCATTAGTCAGTTCTTTGAAGGAGCAACTCAATGTCATTTTTATCGACAACCAGTTGTTTGCCATCTCAACCACAGCCTTGTTGATTTGTGCAACCTCCTCATCCTGGGCAAACCCATTCAAATCACGGATGTTTCAGGTGTACACCATTGTTACTGTACATTTATATACATAAAGTAGTGATCACTAAGATAATTCCAGCAACCATCTGACACCGTACAATACCATCACAATATTACCGACTATATTGCCCATGTTGTACATTATATTCCCATGACTTATTTGTTTTATACCTGGAAATTTGGACTTCTTATTCCCCTTCATCTTCCCCCCTCTGTTATTAAATTTTTCAATTACAGTTGACATTCAATATTATTTTATTGGGTTGTCAAAAAAGTCATGAGGTATTTTGTCTATGTTTTTCAAATGTCATTTATTTATATAAAGAACAAAGATCAATCAACGATATATTGCCCGTTTTGTTCGATAACCTTTTGCCATCTTCCAGTGAGCTTCATAATTCCTCATTCATAGAAGGACCTGTCTTTATTGGTAAAAAACTGAACAAGGTGCTGATTTACAGCCTCATCTGAATTGAATGTTATACCATGCAAGGAGTTTTGAAGAGAGTGAAACAAGTGGAAGTCTGATGGCGCAAAGTCAGGCGAATATGGTGGGTGTGGCAACACATCCCATCCAAGCTCCAATAATTTTTGACAGGTGATCAAACTTGTGTGTGGTCTCGCATTGTCACAATGGAACACAACTTCTATATAATTAACAAGCTCTGGACGTTTCTGGATGATGGATTCATTCAAACTGTCCAATTGCTGACAGTACACATTTGAATTGATTGTTTGGTTCCTTGGTAGGAGCTCGAAAAACACAACACCTTTAAAATCCCACCACACTGAGAGCACAACCTTCCTCTGATGAATGTCTGCTTTCACTGTCATTTGAGGCAAATCATCATGTCGGGACCAAGACCGTTTGCACACCACATTGTTGTAAACAATCCACTTCTCATCACCAGTTAACAGTCGCTTCAAAAAAGGATCATTTTCCTCACATTTAATGAGCATATTGCAGATATTTATATGCGCCATGAAATGAACTTCTTTGAGTTCATGCGGAACCCAAATATCGAGCTTGCTTATGTATCCCAGCTTCTTTAGGTGGTCGTGAATGTTTCAATGATGGATGTTCAATGTTGCAATCTCTCATATCATGTAACATGGGTTTGACTCGACTGATGCCTTTATTTTGTCGTCATCAACCTCAGTGGACCTCCCTGACCGAGGAGCATCGATAAGATCAAAATCACCTGCACGGAATTTCGTAAACCATCATTGGCACTGACGTTCTTGTAGAGCACTGTCACCATAAACTTTACTTAACTTTTCACAAGCTTGACATGTGTTTTTCCATTTATGGAAGTAAAACAGTAAAATATGGCTAAAATGCACAGTTTGGTCTTCCATCTTCAACTTGTAAAATCTCCAAAACTCAACCAAATCTCTCAATTTTTTTTTTAGAATGAAGCTGGAACTGTCAGCTGTCAAATGACATAGAAATAATATAGATGCGAATGACTCTAGTACTTCCAAAAATGAACTAGTGCCATCTGTTGCAAACATGTGTCAGGACTTTTCCGAGGACACAATATATTAATTTCAGGTGTACATTGTAATGGTTAGTCCTTTATATAATTTAAGAAGTGATCCTCCTAACTAGTCTACCTGGCACCATACATAGTTATTATCATATTATCGATGATATTCCCTATGCTTTACATCCCCATGACTATTTTGTAACAACCGATTTGTACTTCTTAATTCCTTCCCCGTTTTGGCCCACACCTCCAAATCCCTTCCTATCTAGCAACCATCGAAATTTTCTCTGCATCTATGAGTTTGTTTCTGTTTTGACTCTTTGGTGTTTTGTTTTTATTACATATATAAGCGAAATCACATTGTATCTTTCACTGTCTGACATACCCCACTCAGCACAATACCCTGCAGGTATTCTCAGATTGAAGTCACATAAAACTTAATCAACACTAAGCACACATGTAAATATTTCCATTATGTAGCAACAATAGCGCTATTTAGTACTACAAAGGGTTCAGTTAGGGGAATGTCCTATAAATTCTGACAGGTTAGTATAAATGAATTCAAGATTTGAGCTTGCTGAGGTGAATGCATCAAGAGTATCTCCATATGGATTCATCAAGAAATGCAATTCCCATCTCTGCTGACTTCTAATATGGTACCTAAGCATAAATCTGGTACCTAAGTGTGAAATCTGAGTGACCACTACAAAAGCTACAACTCTGCATCCTGGATATGGGGGATGGCCACGCTAGCTCTTGACCTGTACAATCTGAGCAGGTACCATTCACATATACTAGGAGAATTTTGCAGAATATATAAATGAAAGACCCTGATGTTGTGCGAGTCTTAGTTGCCCCCCACCTCTTAATATTCTGAAAAATATTCAGACCAAGTACTTCAGTATTCAGTTAGACTGATATAGTTCCCTTATCCATGGCATCTGCTTTTTTATGCTTAGCAACACCTCACCTCCTCTTCTTTTGGTACTGATTTTCTTTGAGAAATTATTTTCCCTTGTTCTATGCTTACTTTTGTGAATATCAATTAAGAAGCCCCTGACCAGACAATCTCCCTGACCAGAAGTTGACCCAGCTGAGTCATATGCCCATAAGACTCTTTCCTGGGACTCTCCATGGTAACAACAGCATCCAAAAGTGGCCCAGTCTGACGTACACATTAACCATCCTGACAGTGGATTCCAGGAGCACGCCTGCCGAAATCACTGACTCTTGGTTTCTGGCCTTGCTCAGGTTCAGATATTTCAGCCCATCCTTCCACTTACTTCCATTTTTGCTAAATTAGTCAGAGCTGTTTTTTGTTGCTTACATTACAATCCAGCAGATATAACACAAAACTGAAAAAAAAGCCAAAGATATTAGCCAAAGCAGAAGCTTGGTTGATGTTGGAGACCTGACTTCCAGTCTCATCTCCATTACTTATTAGCTGTTTGACTCTGTCTTTGGGCAGCTTATGGCTGAGCATTACACTGCTGATTATTAAAACATTTCATACTTTAGAAATCTAAAACACTAATTTGAAATGATATATGCACCCCTATGTTCATTGCAGCATTGTTTACAAAAGCCAAGATACAGAAGAAACCTAAAAAATGGATCAAGAATATGTGGTACATACATACAATGGAATATTACTCTGCCATACAAAAAAGTGAAATCTTACCATTTGTGATAACATGGATAGACTTAGAGAGTATTATACTAAGTGAAATAAGTCAGACAGAGAAAGACAAAAGCTATATAATGTCACTTATATGTAGACTCTAAAGAACAAAATAAATGAACTAACAAAACAGAAACAGACTCATAGATACAGACAACAAACTGATGGTTGCCAGATTGGAAGGAGTGGGGGGGCTGGATGCAAAAGGTAAAGGGATTAAAAAGTACAAATTGGTAATTACAAAATAATAATGGGGATGTATAGTACAGCATAAGAAATATAATCAATAATATTGTAATAACTATGTATGATGCCAAGAGTGTACTAAACTTATGGAGAGATCACTTTGTAAATTATATGTCTAACCATTAGACTTTACACCTGAAACTTATATAAAATAATATTGAATGTCAGCTGTAATTGAAAAAAAATAAAAAGTATTATATAAGAGAAAATATAAAATTATATTAAACTAAAAAGTTTTGCAGTGAAGAAAACCTTCAACAAAATGAAAAGGCAACCTACTGAATGGGAGAACATATCTGCAAATGATATATCTGATAAGAAATTAATATCCAAAATAAAGAATGAATACAACTTAATATTTAAAAAACAACAATTAAAACATGGGTAAAGGACTTGAATAGACATTTTTCCACAGAAGACACATGGATGGCAAACAGGTACATGAAAAACTGCTCAGCATCATTATGTTACCGGAGATTGAAAGGGTCCTAGTTAAACATCATGGGAAGGAATTCCAGGACATACCAAAATATTAGTCCATGCAAACAAACACAAGCAAACTGAGGATCTATTAAAAGAAAAGAGATAGTACAGTATACTCTCAAAATGTCATGAGAGTGGACAGGACAAAGAAAACTAGCAACGCTCCGAAAACAAAGAAATTTAGGATTATATTTGAATGAGGGTGCAAAATATTCAGAGATGGTATTACAGGCATTCCCAGGTGTTCCCAGGGTGGGTCTTCATTGACCACTCCTTCCTGTAGGGAGGTGGGATTCCCTTATAGGAACTGTCATGGTGAAATAGGGGGTGGAAAGCCTGCAATGGTAATAGTGCTATAATCCATTACAATTCGCTGTAGATGCACCTTTTCTTAGGAGTTTTCTCATCTCTTTTTTCTTTATTCCCTGCACTTTGTCTTTCCCTTCCTCCCCCTATCTACTCACAGCCCTGTTCTTTCTGCCTATGGTAACAATGAATTATCAGGGAAATGCAAATCAAAACTAATATGAAATACTGTCTCACACCTATCACGATGGTTACTATCAAAAAGCCAAAAAATATTATGTATTTAAAAAATGAAATCTTGCCATGTGACAACATGCTTGACCTAGATGGTATTATTCTAAGTGAAAGAAGTCAGAGAAAAATAAGTACCATACGATTTTACTTATATGTGAATTTAAAAAACAAAATAAGTGATCAAAAACAAAACAGACCCATAGATGCAAGAAACAAACTGGTGGAAACCTATTTTACAATAAAGAATTTGTCTGGTCTTTGTTCCTGCTTCCTGGAATGGGAGCTTCTTAACTTTGGAATTTCCTGAGTGACAGGAAGTCTTTGTTATTCATGTCGAGGTCTGAGAGGCCTGGGCTTGTGTGTTTATGCTAATGAGGTTTATGTTAATCTACAAGCATTCTGGGCTTCTAGATAGATTCAGAATGAGGGCTGGCCATGCTGGAAAGACAAGACATATGATTGGAGGATTGGGACTTTGAGGTCATCCTGACCTCCCAAACTTCAGAAAGGAAGGGAGGAATAAAAGTTGAGTTCAGTCACATGGACAATGATTCAAGCAATCATCACCATGTAATAAAACTCCAATAAAAACTTTGAACACCTGAAGTTTGGGTCAACTTTTTAATTTGTGATATATAGCAATGTGTCAAAAATTCAGTGATTCAGCTAGCAAATTATCAAACTTTCAAGGGTAGTGGGAACCCCCAATTTTATGGAAAGTTTTGTAGAAGTTCAGGAAATATGGAAACCCTGCTGCTTGTGCCTGATGTCTGAAGTGAGAAGGGTCTTGTGGAGGGCTGTGTCTTTAATCTGTGAAATGTGACCTAAGTCTAGGCAGTATCAGAATTACACTTCAAAACCTGTAATCAGCGACATCACATACTAAATATGACATTAGAGTAATATATCAAATGAACAGTAACTGAAGCACTAGCCAGTAGACAGAGAGAAAAAATCATATAGAGTAGATTTGAAATATTGGGTTGCTGAAAAAGTAATGACGCATTTTTTCTATGTTTTTTGTTGCAAAAATGCATCATGACTTTTCCAACAACCCAATAGCTACCCCTGTATTTTAATATAAATACAAGAACTAGACCCTTGGTGAGCTTATCAACAGTTTAATGATTGTTTCCTTACAAGATACCTGTTGTTCAATAGAATCTGATCTATATAGTATTAAATACTTGAGTGATCAATGGTGATGACACCAGCATTTTAGACCTGTTTAAAAAAACACAGTATCTCCCAACCAAGTAAAATATTGGGCTGTCGGAAAAGTCATGACGTAGTTTTCTATGTTTTTCATTGCAAAACTGCGTCATGACTTTTCCGACAACCCAATAAATGGAATAAGCAATGACTGAATCTGAAATAAAGGAACCCAATGAGAATAAAATGACTAAGAACATTTTTTGCAAGGAAAAAACTACATTATATTTTTCTATTCTATTTGGACTAGCTGTGATATTATATAATATCAGTAGAACAATATAAGAGAACAGGATTTGGGGATCTACATTCACCTCTATGTAGAGCTTGCCATTTGATTAATTCATCTTTGAAGCAGTGATATATTTTGAAAAGCCTTAAGGTTTCAAAACAAAGAACTAGATATTCTGAATATGGAACACAAAAGCACTATGTTGTAAATGCTAGAGAAAATAAATTCTGCTTCAGGATAAATAATAGTAGCAATTCTTGAGCCATATAGCAAACGTACCGATCTATCTGGCTTTTCTGAAATATATCATCTGCAACAACATTTTTTTATATTTTAGTTCCATATACCATAGCTTTTCTCTGAAGCCCTGTAAAAAAAAAAATATATATATATATATATATATACACACACACATATATATGTATATATGTGTGTGTGTGTGTATATATTTGTATATATATATATATATATAATGATAAACAGATTTATCATACATACTCAATCTCTTTAAAAGTATTTCTTCAAAAGACTTTGTTAATCTGATGAGTTGTTCCAGTATGGGAAAACTATTGATATATTATAGTATTTGGAATCAACAATTTTTACATGTGAAATGGTGATTCTGTTTTATTCATTTTGGCTTCACTATGACTTAAAGTAGTTTCTTTTAAGTTAAGGAATGCATAAAACATATTATAACATGTAAAATGACACTAATACAGAAATTCAAGTCAAGAATATTTATGATATTTTCACCTAATACTTAAAGATACATTGCTGTTTTGGATTGCAATTTACTACATGATAATGGAGAGTGAAATAAAAATTCTGTGTAATGTCTGGCAGTTTTTAGTTGGTTCAAAATTTTAATACAATTTCTCCCCCAATGGACAATTTATGACCAAATAATATTATCATCTGTAGAGACTTAAGTAGCCTATTAAATATTGAAAAATAAGTAAGTTAAACAACCCTAACTTAAAAAGAAGTACAATTAAGCAGTATTCCCCTAGGAGAGTAAAAATGAGAAAGCAGGTGCTTTAGAGAATAATCATATAAAAGAGTACTTGTAATTTTAAGATCTAACCAATAGATGACACCAGAGGGTAAGAATTGCAAACTTTGTTTTTAAGCATGGAAACTGGGCAGATGCTTTATTATATGATGGCTACTAAATTATACATAATACCTGCTGACCATAAGAGTAGAGAATAAAGAAAATCTGAAAAGACTATTGTATGTATTTTATTTTAAAATTAAGATTACTTTTGCAACACAGATGGACCTACTAAAAAGAAGCAGAACAAGAATTCAGAATGAACTGAAATATCTGGTTACAAAAAAAAACTGTCTTTCCTTTCAAACTTTCTTTATTTTTAACTCATGTGTATCTATTGTCATACAAAATTACAGCACAAAAATAAAATAGAATAGTAACATTCACAAGACAGGTATTCTAATTATCAAACACACAAAGTAGAATTCTAATCATATATGTATTATAAAGAGTATTGACAGGGCCTGGGCAGGTTCAGGCGGGCACAAGCAGCGGCCCTGGGCATGGGGCCCAGGCTGTCCAGATGGGTGCAAGCTGATATACGAACCCTGACCCCAGACATACAAACCTTGACTCCGGAGCCTGCTGCGCAGGTGTCGAGCTCCTGTTACATAAGCTCTTTATGTAAACATGACTTGCATTTGTGGGAGGGAGCATGTGCACTTCTGTGTACTCTCCTCCCCCAAAGACTCTATATAATGGTTGCTATTGCTGATTAAGCACGCTGGTTCCTCCTCATGTCAGCTCCACGTGCTTTCTTTACCCTGGGTATCTCACTGCTGAAAGCTCCCCTGCAGCTCCCAGGTGATTACAAGTATTCATTTGTTAGCTTAAAATAATTTTAGGTGTTGTAAATAGAAAGCACTGAAATGTGAAGCATTAACAACAAAAATAATCTCATGGAATTCCCTGCACACTGCTATTTATTGATGGATCCAAATTACTTGTACGTAGACAAAACACAATTTTAAGTTTGATAAGCATAAATATACCAGGTCTCACAATTAAGTTTGCAAACTTGTTGCAACAATGTTGCTAACCTTTTTTGATATCAGAGGGATTATTCATTATGAATTTGTACCAACTGGACAAACAGTTAACCGAGTTTACTATTTGGAAATGCTGAAAAGGCTGCGTGAAAAAGTTAAACGACCTGAACTTTTTGCCAACAATTCATGGCTCTTGCATCACGACAATGCACCAGCTCACACGGCACTGTCTGTGAGGGAGTTTTCAGCCAGTAAACAAATAACTCTATTGGAATACCCTCCCTACTCACACTTCTTTCTTTACCTGAAGATAAAGGAAATATTGAAAAGAAGATATTTTGATGACATTTAGGACATCAAGGTTAATACGATGACAACTCTGATGGTAATTCCAGAAAAAGAATTCCAAAATTGCTTTGAAGGGTGGACGAGGCACTGGCATCGGTGCATAGCTTCCCAAGGGGAACACTTCGAAGGTAACCATAGTGATATTCAACAATGAGGTATGTAGCACTTTTTCTAAGATGAAATCTCAAACTTAATTATCAGACTCATATTTATATACCATAGATCTGCCAACTCATGTAAATACAAATGCAAAAGAGATGGGAAAGGAATAATAAAAAGAAAACTAATACTTATTGACAACCAGCTCTGTACAGACACTATGCTAGGTAACTTTGTATATTTCATTTAATTCTCCAAGCAACCCCATTTGGAAGACGATATTATTATTCTCATTTCCAGGTGAGTAAAATGAAGCTCAAAAACTTTAATTATTGTGCTTCAATTATACAGCTAGTAAATAGTAGAATTGGAACTCAAGCTAACCTAGATATGTTGGAGACAAAAGTTTATATTTCATTTGATTTACCAAGAAGCATTCTATAACTCAGAGCCATACACATAGGTCTATAGGTCTTGTTGGTTGGTTGAAAGCATGAGGAGTCATGATTAGTTCATTTAAGTTCATTGTTCACATGCAACTGAACTTATCTCTTAACTAGAGAACTAACATTAGAATGGCTTAAGAATGAAATAGGAATCCATTGCTGGGTAAAGTAGCCAGCCTGAAGTCGCTGGGAGTCAGATTATCTGGGGTTTTGGTTCTAGTTCCGGCACTAACTATGTGGGTGTCCTTGTCGTTTTTGACTCACTAAGAATCAGCATCCTTACAATTAAAATAAAGGGAATTGAAATAGATTCGTATTTTTTAAAACCTTTAGCACTAGAAAATCATTTTTAAATGGAAAGAAAAAGTACATGGGATTCCAATATAGAAAATAGATGAAAGTAGAGTCGGTGTTTCCAGGTTTGGAGTTCCTAAGCTCCACTTTATCAGAGTGTTTCTCAAAACTCCTTTCAGTAGTTCCTGAAGCAAGACCATAAAGTCTGAAAACCACTCTACTAGATTGCATCTAAAGTTACTTCTAGCTTTTAAGATTTCATGATATTTGATTTATGTGATTCAAAAAATAAGTCAACCTGATAATGGTAGAATTGGCAGACCTTACAGTTGTAATTTCTATGAAATATGAATGCAAAATGGACACACTTTTCAAAAAAACCGTTACAGAGCTATAAGTATGTTTATTAAAAAAATCTGATTGAACTGATAATACATAAAAAGCTCTATGGCACATATCTATTTTTTTTTTAAGATTTTGTTGGGGAATTGGGGGAGGGGAACAGACAAGTTGCTTTCCTTTTGTTCTTCAGTTAGTTGTGGTGGACGTCGCTTCACTGGCCCATGTTGGTATTGTGATCATTGTGCTCTTCCCGGGCGAGGCAGATCAGTCGCCGGCTTCTGGACGGCCAATCACAGCAGCTGCTGGCCACTCACTGTAGCTCACAGCAGCCCACTGCTGCCCCGCTGCAGCCTACATCGTCGCTGGTGACTGACAGCAGCCCAGCTCCAGGCTGAGCTGTTGTTCACCATCTTAGCTGTAGAGGGCAGTGTCACAGGCCCTCATGTGGGATTTAAACCGAGACCCTGCTACTCAGAGCCGGTGCTCCCAAGCTGACTCTTAACCAACATGCCACAAGGCTGGCCCCATATCTAATTTTTAATGGTGAATGAAAGCAAATATGTTTCCTGTCATCATAAATTTTCATGGTCTGGTGAAAGATACAGACATTATGCAAACAATTAAAACCACCAACAGATAAAAATTATAAATTTTATTTCATTTAAAAAATTTTTTCCTTCAGTTTTATTACTATGTAATTGAATAGTACTGTATAAGTTTAAGGTATATAGCATATGACTTGACTTACATATATTGTGAAATGATTACCACCATAAGTTTAGTTAACATCCGTCATCTCATATAGGTACTAAAAAAAAATGGTATTTTTCTTTGTGATAAAATCTTTTAGGATATTCTCTTTTAATGGCTTTCAAATATACCATACTTTAATGTTACCTATAGTCATCATGTTGTACATTACTTATTTATCTTGTAACTGGAAGTTTGTACCTTTTGGCCAAATTTTAATAAATGTTACATAAGGAAGAGGTATACACAGGTTTCAGGGAAAGAAGAGAGGGAAAGAAGGTGAGGTGCAGGGATTGTTCGGGCAGTAAAACCATCAGGGATTGTTCGGGCAGTAAAACCATTCTGAAAAAAACATATATTTTTCAAAATTCGTAGAAATGTACAACACAAAAAGTAAACTTTAATGTTAAGTATGGATCGATATTGGTTCACTAACAGTAACAAATGTCCCACACTAATGTAAGATGTTACATTATAGGGGAAACTAAGTAGGGGAAGGGGATATATGAGAATTTTATTATCTGCTCAATTTTTAGGTTAATCGAAAGCTCTTCTTAATACTGGTCTATTGATTAAAATATAATCTGGCAGCACTGTTTCAGGGAGAGGTCTATTTCCTCTAATATTCAGCAATCAGTTAATATCCAAACATTACCTTGGGATATCGTTTACTATTAGATGTGAACCAAACGAGTTGTAAATGCATCTTTACTTCTATGATCACAGCACTACTGATGGATATAATAAATAACAACTTTCACACATAAAAAAAAAGGTATAAGGAGCCCGAAGATCAAATAAGGGAATAAAATCGACTTCATTAGGGAGATATAAAACGTTTCCTTAAGCAAATGATACTGGAGGTGAAAGGTGTAGTATGAATGGGAGGTAAAGAGGGAAGGAAAACAGAAAGGCTCTGCATGGAAGGGAGCAGAGTGAGTAAAAAGACTGAAAGGAGGCCAGTGTCTGGAGTGCAAAAATAGAACAGGAGTGTGAGATAAGATGTGAGTGAGGAGGTAGGCAAGGGCTGAATTATTTAATGTGGACCATTTTAGAAAATTTTAAATTAATCCAGTGAAATGTAAAATCTGGTGAAGGGGTTTATATTGAAAACAGTAGACAGAAATCAGCATCTTTTAAAATAAAGAAAAATAAACTACCTCAGAAGTTAAAGTGTCTGCCCGATAATAATCATAAGTAAGTTTTGTGGGCTTACAGGAAATGATTGGGAGCTGAATTAAGGCAGCCCAGGGAAACTATGTAAGACATGTTTCTGTGTGGTAACCCTGATCTTTTACTACTCTCAGAATACTGTGAGGAAGAAGTCCCAAGAATTTGATCTGGAAACCAGGTTTAAATGAGTAAGGCATCATCAGCGAAAGTCAGTATTTCAGGTTCTCTTAATGCCACTATGACTTCCCCTTTAAGATATGTATCTCTCAGACCCTGCCCCATTCCAATCTGTGCATCAAAATCTTGTGGCTCCTGATACTACTCTTGACTGTTGTCCTGTGCTCTTGTTGACCTTGCAACTGAATTTGCTCTCATGTAGTCTGAACATCATTGCAGGTTTACTGCATTAACAGTCACCCATGAAAAGAACATTTTGAAACATTGTGTATTTTATATAGCATTTTTTAAAATTTCATGCCATATTTAGTGTCTTAGTTTGTCAAGGCTGCTGCAACAAGTATGACAAAATGGGTGGCTTAAACAACACAAATTTATTGTCTCATAGTTCTGGTTGCCAGAAGCCTGAAATCAAGGTGTCTGCCAGATTGGTTGCTTTTTAGGCCTATGGAGAAAGAATCTGTTTCAGGCCTCTTTCCTTGGCTTGTAGATGGCCATATTCTCCCTGTGTTTCTTCATATTATCTTCCTCCTATAAGTGTCTATGTCTGTCTCTGTGACCAACTTTCCACCCCCGTTTTTTATAAGGATACCAGTCATTGGATTAGGGATCATCTTAATGATCTCATCTTAGCTAATTATATCTGTAAATAATCTATTTCCAAGTAAGGTCATATTTTGAGATTCTGAGGGTTAAGCGTTTAACATATAAATTTGAGGGAAGACAGCATTCAAGTGATGGTATATAGTGAATATATTTTGTGTATATTTTGTTACAACAATGTATATTTACAGGAAATATTTTATGTTTCAAAATATTTTAAAAGTTCTAGTCTTGTGAACAATCCTGTTTCTTGATTTCATATAACTGTCATTACATGAAAGAATCCATTGTCCCAGGTACCCTCATAAGAAAGCCAAAGTAGATGAAATACAGAGAACTGTAGGTACTCTTGCACATTATAACTTTTCAGGTAGTATGTGTTTCTGTGGCAAAGACAGGAGAACTTAGTTCACACAGCAAATGATTCTAGTTGGGGGGGAAAAAAGATATAAACTAATCCCAAATTGGTGTATTTACTAATTGTGGACATTAGCAAAATTTCATTATTTTATGAAAAGTATTTATGACACCTTAAATCCATAAAATTATTTGCTTGTCAATATGAAACCATATTCCCTTATTTTATTTTATTAAGTTCTACATATTCCTTATTTAAAATATCTTAGGAACTTAGTATTTTTGTTTCTATTGTAAATATGATTTTTTAATCATATTTTACAATAGTTTATTGCTGGTTTGTAGGAAGGTTATTGATTTTTATATACTAATATTATATCTAGTCAACTTGCTAAGATTCTTTATCCTAATTTTTTAAATTTATTAATCTTAGGTTTTCTAAGCACAAATCTCTATTTATTCTGTGTTCAAATCCTTTACCAGAATATATGTCTAGCTGTCCAACAGGGACAGAAACACATATATCCAAGAATTACACCATTTTCTCCATTTTCTACCTATTGTGTATTGACTAATGTCCAGGACAATGATAAATGATTGGTTATTGTTCACATTTTTGTCTTTTTATTCTAATCTTAACAGCCACAAATGGCTTCTAATATAATTTTCTTACTGTTTTGTCTTTCCATTTGGAGGGATCTTAACTTATGGATTCCTAGCAACCCACATCAATGTATATTGAAATTCCATTGTTGTTCAGTAGCTTTTAATTATTTGACTAAACCAGTCCTTATATGTCTACTGTAATCAAGATGATATGGCATAGGGCTTAGACCAGACAAGGTATGGAATATCCATTGGGATATAATAAAGTCTAAAAATATACTTGTACGTTTAGAGTCAATTTATATTCATATTCAGCAAAAACACTAAAAGAATTCAATGGGAGAAAGGGCAGCCTATAAAAAAATATGATGAAATCAATAATCACTTGGGAAAAATGAACCTAGCACCTCTCCTTACATCATACACAAAAATAATTCAAGAAGGATCTTATTGCTAAACCTAAAAGTTAAAACTATTACTCTTCTAGAGGGATACAAAAGAGCACAATTTTTCCACCTTGGGGTAGGCCAAAACTTCTTATATAGGACACAAAAATCAATACCTATAAGAGAAAATTGATAAATTGTAACCATCAAAAGTAACTGGTAAGAAAATGAAACGGCAACTCACAAATAAATTTGTTTATAGAATGTGTGTGTTTGTGCGTTGTGCCTATGCACAGAGAGAAATTCTTACAACTCAAAAAAAAAAAAGACAAACCAATAAAAATTGAAAAAATAATTGAAAAGGCACAGGCAGTATATGAATGCCTAATATACACAGGAATAGGTGCTCAACATCTTTAGTTATCAGAAAAATGGAAATTAATTCTACAATAAAATACAGCTACCCACCTATCAGAATTACTAAACAACAACAACAACAACAACAACAAAACAGAATGACATACTAAATGCTGGTGGAGGTGTGGAGCAAATGAACTGTCCCATATCACTGGTGAGAAAGTAAAATTGTTCAGCCACTTTGGAAAAATTGATTAGTAATGTCTTAAAAATTTAAAACATACACCTAGCATATGATGTGGAAATTCTATTTTTAGGAATTTACCCAAATTCCTAAAAACACATGCTTAACAAAAGACTTGTAAAGCATTTTAACAAAACTTTATTTACAATAGGATAACATTTGAAACAACTCAAATGCTCATACAAAAGAGAATGGGATTGCAAATTATGGTATTTTTATACAATAAAATATTACTCAACAGAAACAACAAAAGAATAAACTACTAATATGTGCAATAGCATACATGTATCTCACAGACATGCTGAACAAAAGAGGCTGGGCATAAAACAGCAGATACTGTATTATTCCATTATATGAGTTTCTAGAATAGGCAAATTAGTTTAAGGTAACAAAAGTCAGAACAGTGTTCCTATGGGTGGGTAAGGATTAACTAGACAGAATATGAAGAGACTCTAGAGTTATTGAAATGTTCTATATTTTCAGGGGGTTCTGCTGGTTACATGGGTATATGTATACATTTGTAAAATTTCACCAATTTATGTGGTTAAAATCTATTCATTTGACAGTACATAAATTTTTATCTTAATAACAAATAGACGGTTTAAGAGAGAAAGGTAATATCCTGAGAATAATATATAAACATGAATCTACATTTGCAGAATTATATGATAACTCATTTATTTAAAGTTACCAATACAATACAGAATATCTACATAGAATATGTACCCAAAACACAATACTAGACTGACCCTCATATAAATCATTAGACTGATCATCAGACTTCTTATCATAAATAACAGATGCTAGAAGACAATGGAGTAATATCTCAGTGCAGAGAGAAAAATGATTGTTAATGATTTGGTATCTAGATAAATTATCAACCAATAGTGAGGTAAACTAAGCTCATTTTCACATCTCAGGGAAAACTTAAGGAAGAATATATTTCAGTAAGAAGGAAGATAAAGTTGTAGGAAAGAATGTGTGCAAAAAGCAATAATAACCAAAGAAAATTCTAAAACATTTTGGTAAGCCTTAATAATAGTGATTGTACATAAAGATACTCAAACACACACAAAGGCATGCATTTGTGTACATTATTTTGTTAAAGAAAGAAACAAAGTACAACTAAAATAACGTACAGTAACATGAAAGATGAGAGGTGACATAGAGGCAAGTTAAAGTGTTCTGCAGGTCCTACAAAGAGTATTAAAATGTTGATCAAATGGAGAATTTTAAAAGAAAAACAGCATAGTTAGCTAAATATAATACTACATATTAAGAGTACAACTTAAATAATAGAAATATAATGTATATACACCAAGACAATAATTGCATGGGATTGGGAAGAAAGAAGGAGAGGGAAGCACAAAAATATTTAAGGAAAACAGAAAATTCTAAATATATTCTAGAAAAGTGAAGAGGTATATAATAAACATGACAAATGTAAAAAGAGTAGAATCACATGTTAAAAGACAGAGGGGCTTGGACTGGATTTAAAAAATCAGTTATATGCTATTTACAATAAACACACTTAAACTGTAATAGCATAGTAGAAAAGAAAAGGCGATAGCAAATATCATATTTATATTTAATATATATTTCTATATTGGGTCTTCGAAATAGTCATGACACATGTTTACAACAGATGGCACTAGTTCATTTTTGGAAGTACTAGAGTCATTTGCATCTATGTTATTGTTATGTCATTTGACAGCTGACAGTTCCAGCTTCATTCTAAAAAAAAAATTGAGCCATTTGGTTGAGTTTTGGAGATTTTACAACAAGTTGAAGCTGGAAGACCAAACCATGCATTTTAGCAATATTTTACTGTTTTACTTCCATAAAGGGAAGAACGTGTGTCAAGCTTGTGAAAAGTTGCATAAAGTTTACGGTGAAAATGCACTACAAGAACGTCAGTGCCAACGATGGTTCACAAAATTTCGTGCTGGTGATTTTGATCTCAACAATGCTCCTCGGTCAGGGAGGCCCACTGAGGTTGATGACGACAAGATAAAGGCATCGATCGAGTCAAACCCACGTTACACGACATAAGAGATGGCAGAAACATTGAACATCCATCATTGAAACGTTCACGACCACCTGAAGAAGCTAGGATACATAAGCAAGCTCGATATTTGGGTTCCACATGAACTCAAAAAAGTTCATTTGACAGCGCGTATAAACACCTGCAATATGTTCATTAAACGTGAGGAAAACGATCCTTTTTTGAAGCTACTGATTACTGGTGATGAAAAGTGGATTGTTTACAACAATGTGGTGCACAAACGGTGTTGGTCCCAACTTGATGATTCGCCTCAAACGACATCGAAAGCAGACATTCATCAGAGGCAGGTTATGCTCCTCAGTGTGGTGGGATTTTAAAGGTGTTGCTTATTTTGAGCTCCTACCAAGGAACCAAGCAATCAATTCGAATGTGTACTGTTGGCAATTAGACAATTTGAATGAATCCATCATCCAGAAACGTCCAGAGCTTGTTAATTGTAAAGGAGTTGTGTTTCATTACGATAACGCAAGACCACACACAAGTTTGATCGCCTGTCAAAAATTATTGGAGCTTGGATGGGATGTATTGCCAGACCTACCATATTCACCTGACCTTGTGCAGTCAGACTTCCACGTGTTGCGCTCTCTTCAAAACTCCTTGCATGCTATAACGTTCAATTCAGATGAGGCTGTAAATCAGCACCTTGTTCAGTTTTTCACAAATAAAGACAGGTCTTTCTATGAATGAGGAATTATGAAACTCACTGAAAGATGGCAACATGTTATCAAACAAAATGGGCAATATATCATTGATTGCTCCTTGTTCTTTATATAAATAAATGACCTTTGAAAAACATAGACAAAATACATCATAACTTTTCTGAAGACCCAATATGTGATTTATATATTATAATATACATTATATTATAATACATTGTATTATGTACATTCATGTGTATATATGCAGACAGTCCCCAACTTACAATGGTTTGACTTAACAATTTTTTGACTTTACAATGCTGTGAAAGCAATATGCTTTCTGTAGAAACTACTTTGAATGTTGAATTTTGATCTTTTCTGGGGTAGCAGTATATGAAGAGATACACTCTCGTGATGCTGGGCAGAAGTAGCAAGATGATTTTACCCAACGGCAGGCTAACATAAGTGTTCTGAGCATTTTATGATAGACTAGACTAAGCTATGTTTTTTGGTGCATTAGATGTATTGACTGTATTTTTTTATTATTTATATTTATATTTATTTATTTTTTTAAAAGATTTTATTGGGAAATTGGGGCAGGGAACAGCATTGGGACATCAGGGAAAGGGAATAGACAAGTAGCTTCCCTTTTGTTCTTCAGTCTAATTGTGTAGGACGTCGCTTCACTGGCCCATGTTGGTATTGTGATCATTGCGCTCTTCCCCGCTGATGCAGATTGGTCACCAGCCTTGGGCGGCCACTCATGGCGGCTCACGGCAGCTCATGCTGACTGCCAACTGCTCACGTTGGCTGTTGGCCACTCACGGTAGCTTACAGCAGCTCACTGCAGACCCACTGCAGCCTACGCTGTCGCCGGTGACTCATGGCAGCCCAGCTCCAGGTCAAGTTGTTGTTCACCATCTTAGCTGTAGAGGGCACAGTATCACTGGCCCATGTGGGATCCGAACTGGCTGCCCTGCTTCTCAGAGCTCACGCTCCCAAGCCAACTCTTAACCAACGAGCCATTTGGCCTTTTTTTATTTTTATAAAATTTATTGGGGTGACACTGGTTAGTAAAATTACATAGAATTTCAAGTGTACAATTCTATAATACATCATCTATATATTGCATTGAGTGTTCTTTCTTCAGAGTCAGTTCTCCTTCCATCATCATATATTTGACCCCCTTTACCCTCTTTAACTTCTCCTCTTCCCTGTTACCCTCTAGTAACCACTATACTGTTGTCTGTGTCTATGATTTCTGGTGGTTTATTTGTCTTGTTCATTTGTTACTTTCATTTTACATCCCAAATATGAGTGAAGTTATATGGTTCTTAAATTCTAGTGTCTGAACTTATTTGGCTTAACATGCTAATCTCAATATCCATCCATGTTTTTGCAAATAGCAACTTTTCTTATGGCCAAATAATATTCCATTGTGTATATGTACCATATTTTCTTTAATCATCCATGGAAGGACACTATGGTTGTTTCCATGTTTTGGCCATCATAAATAATGCTGCAGTGAATACAGGGGTACATATATCTTTATGGTTAAATGCTTCAGATTTTTTGGGTAAACACACAGAAGAGAAATTGATGAGTCATATGGTCATTCTATTCTTAATTTATTTGGGAACCTCCATACTGTTTTCCATAGTAGCTGCACCAATTTGCATTCCCCTCAACAGTGTATGAGGGTTCCTTTTTCCCCACAGCCTCTCCAACACTTGTTATTATTTGTCTTTTTGATAATAGCCATTCTAACAGGTGTGAGGTGGTATCTTATTGTGGTTTTGATTTGCATTTCTCTAATAGCTAGTGAAGTTGAGCATCTTTTCATATATCTGTTGGCCATTTGTATGTCTTCTTGGGAGACATGCCTGTTCAGGTCCTCTGCCCATTTTTAAATTCCATTGTTTTGTTTTACTTGTTGAGTTGTATGAGTTCTTTATATATTTTGGATATGAACCCCTTATTAGATGTATTGTTTGCAAATATCTTCTCCCATTTGGTTAATTGCCTCTTTGTTTTGTTGATGACTTCTTTGTTGTGCAGAAGCGTTTAAGTCTAAAACAGTCTCATTCATTTATTTTTGGCTTTAGTTCCCTTGCCTTGGAGATCAAATTTATAAAATCCTTTGTGAACCCAAGGTCCATAAGATTAACACCTATGATTTCTTCTATGCAATTTTTTTGTTTTGTTTTGTTTCAGGGCTTATGTTTAGCTCTTTGATCCATTTGGGGTTAATTTTGGTATATGGTGACAGATAGCAGTCTCGTTTCATTCTTTTGCATGTGGCTTACCAATTTTCCCAGCTACATTTATTGAAGAGGTTTTCTTTTCTCCATTGTATGTTTTCGGTTCTTTTCTCTAAAATTATCTGCATATATATGTATATTTTTGGGCTCTCGGTTCTATTACATTGGTTTGTCTATCTGTTTTTCTGCCAATACCATGCTGTTTTTAATATTGTCACTTTGTAGTATAAATTGAAGGCAGGGAATATGATTCCTCTGGCCTTGTTCTTTTTAGTCAGGACCGCTTTGGCTATTTGGGGTCTTTTGTGGTTCCATACAAATCTGATCATTTTTTGTTCTATTTCTTGAAAAAAATGTATTAGGATTTTGATAGGGGTAGCAGTAAATCTGTATATCGCTTTGCGTAATACGGCCACTTTAACTATGTTGATTTTTCCAATCCATAAACATGGCATATCTTTCCATTTCTTTGTGTTTTTTTCCATTTCTTTTAATAATGTGTCATAGTTTTCAATGTACAGGTCCTTCTCATCCTTTGTCAAGCTCATTCCTAGGTATTTTATGTTTTGTTGCAATTGCAAAAGGAATTTTTCTTTTTAAATTTTTCTAAAATTTCATTATTTGTATATAGAAATGTAATGGTTGTTTGTACATTGTTTTTGTGTCCTGCAACTTTACTATATTTGTTTATTGTTTCTAATAGTTTTTTGGTGGAGCCTTTAGCATTTTCTATATAAACAATCATGTCATCTGCAAAAAGTGACAACTTAACTTTTTCATTCCCAATTTGGATGCCTTTTATTTCTTTCTCTTGCCTGATTGTTCTGGCTAGGACTTTCAATACTATTAATATGTTGAATAACAGTGGTTAGAGGAGGCATCCTTGATGTCTTCCTCACCTTAGATAAAAAGCTTTCAGCTTTTCACCATTGAGTATATTAGCTGATGGTTGGTTATTTATGGCCTTTATTATGTTCAGGTACCTTCATTCAATACCCATTTTATTAAGGGTTTTAATCATACATGGATGTTGTATCTTGTCAAATGCTTTTTCTGCATCTATTGATATGATCATATGATCTTTAACTTTTATTTTGTTCATGTGATGTGTCACATTGATCGATTTGCATATGCTGAACCATCCTTGTGTCCCTGGAATTAACCCCACCTGATCATGATGTATACTCTTAATATATTATTGTATTTGATTGCTAGTATTTTATTTAAGATTTTTATATGTGGTCATCAATGATATTGGTCTGTAGTTTTCTTTTTTGTGTGTGTTATGTTTACCAGATTTTGTTATCATGGCAATGTTGATCTAATAAAATGAGTGAGGAAGTATTGTCTCTTCTTCAAATTTTTGGAGGAGTTTCAGGAGGACAGGTATTTAACCATCTTTGAATGTTTGGTAGAATTCACTAGTGAAGCCATCTTATCCTGGACTTTTGCTTTTGGGGAGGTTTTGGATGATTGTTTCAATTTCCTTCCTGCTGATTGGTCTACTTAGATTTTCTAGTTCTTTGTGCTTCAGTCTAGGAAGGTTACATATTTCTAAGTACTTGTCCATTTCTTCTAGGTTATTGAATTTGGTGGCATATAGTCCTTCATAGTATCGTTGTATGATCCTTTGCATTTCTGTGGTATTTGTAATAACTTCTCTTTGATTCCTGATTTTGCTTCTTTATGTCTTTTCTCTTTTTTCTTCAGTGAGTCTAGCCAAGGTTTTGTCAAATTTATTAATCTTTTCAAAAAAACCAGCTCTTTGTTGAAATAATTTTTTCCATTTTTTGTTCTCTATTCATTTAATTCTTCTGTAACTTTTATTATTCCCCTTCATCATGCTATCAGTTTTATCTGTTCTTTTTCTCCTAGTTCTTTAAGATGTTTTTTACATGGGATTTTTCTTCTTTCTTGAGAGATGACTGTACTGATATAAATTTACCTCAATACTGTTTTCAAAGCATTCCAATAATTTTGATGATGTATTTTCATTTTCATTTGTTTCTATGTATCTTTTGACATCTCCTATTATTTCTTCTCTGACCCAGTCATTCTTAAGTAGCAGGTTGTTTAATCTACATATATTTGTGGTTTTTCCTGCTTTCTTTTTGCAGTTGATCTCAAATTTCACATCATTGTGGTTGGAGAGTATACTTGGTATGATTTCAAACTTCTTAAATTTGCTGAGGCTAGTTTTGTATCCTACCATATGGTTTATCCTTGATAATGTTTTATGTGCACTAGAAAATAATGTATAGTCTGGTGTTCTAGGATGGAAGGTTCTATAAATGCCAATTACCGTATGTCCCTTTGGTCTAATGTGTCATTTAATGCTGATATTTCCTTGTTGATTTTCTGTTTGGATAATCCATCCATAGCTGTCAATAGTGCATTTAGGTCTTCTAATACAATATTTTTTTGTCAGTTTCTCCCTTTAGTTCTGTTAGTAGTTGCTTTGGATATTTTGGTGCTCCTTGATTGAGGGCATGCATATTAATAAGTATTATGTCTTCTTGTTATATTGTCTTCTTTATCATTATGAAATGTCCATCTTTGTCTCTTGTTACCTTTTTTATGCTGAAGTCTGTTTTGTCAGATATAAGTATAAGTACACCTGCTTTTCTCTGACTGGATGCCATTTGTTTAGAGTATTGTTTTCAACCCTTTCACTTTAAGTCTATATTTGTCCTTTCTGCTGAGATGAGTTTCATGAAAGCAGCCTACTTTTTCTTAATCCAATCTGCTACTCTGTGCCTTTTTATTGGGGAGTTCAATCTATTTACATTTAAGGTGATTATTGATATATGAAGATTTCCTTTCATCATTTTATCTTTTGTTTTCTGGTAGCTCAGTGTCTCCATTGTTTTTTGCCTCTGTGTTTCTGTGTGTTATTTTAGTTTGTTGGTATTCAATGATTTTTTTCCCCTCCCTTTCCTTTTTTTTTAGGTTATGTGTCTTGGATCTGGATTTTTTTTGACTGATTACCATTAAAGTTTTGTAAAAGAAAGTCTCATATATACAGTAGTCCTTTTATTCCCACATAAGTCTTATCTCCATTCCCCTTTGCAAATTCATACCTTTACATCTTCCCTTTTTATGTTTTGTTGTCACAAATTATCCCTATTTATGTTGTGAGGTCATATCTGAGTTGCAGTAGCAAATTGCCTTCTTTTTTTAAAACTGTTTTTGTCTTCTTTACCCTTTATGTTATATTTAAGTGTATAGTACCCTATTTTACATAGCAGTTGTCATTTCCTGCTTCTGTCTGTCTGTTAGTCATCTTACTGATAGATTTGTATTCTTTTGTCATTTTGTTTCAGGTAGAATAATCTCTCAGTATTTCCTGTAATGCAGGCCTTGGGGTGAAAAATTTCCTTTGCTTCTGTATATCTTGAGAAGTCTTTATTCCTCCTTCATATCTAAAGGATAACTTTATTCAATATATTGTTCCTAGCTGGTAATTGCTCTCTTTCAGTATTTTTGAATATTTGAATATTTGCTTCAATTCTCTCATAGTTTGTAGAGCTTCTGATGAAAAATCTGATGATAATGTAATGGGTTTTCCTTTGTAGGGTACCATATTCTTTTCCCTGGCTGCCTTGAAAATTCTTTCTTTGTAATTAATTTATGAGAATTTCAGGATAATGTGCCTTGGAGAAGGCCTTTTAGGATTGAGATAATTAGGTGTTCTGTTTGCTTCTTGGATTTGAGGATTCAGTTCTTTCCATAGGTTTGGGAAGTTCTAATCAACTATTTGTTTAAATAGATTCTTTGTTCCCTTCTCTCTCTCTCTTCTCCTTCTGGTATACCAATTATTCTTATATTGCACTTTCTGATGGACATAGATAGTTCTTACAGAGTTATTTCTTTTAACTCTCAAGTCTCTCTCTTCTTCCATCTTATTTTCAGATTTCCATCTTTGATATCACTAATTCTTTCCTCCATCTGGTTAGCAGTGTTTGTGAGCTCACTATTTTATTCTTCACCTCTCTATTCTGAGTTCATCAGCTTCAGACTATTTGGTACTTTTTGAAAATTTCACTCTCTTTGGTAAAGTTTTTACTTTGTTCATTGATTTTATTTCTGAGTTCATTAAACTGCCTGAGTTTCTTGCATCTCATTTTTTCAGAACTGCAATCTTGAATTCTCTGTCATTTATATCCCATATTTCCATGTCTTTATTTTCTGGAGATTTTTCATTTTCTTTCTGAGCTGCTTTGTTACCTTGGTTATTCATAGTAATTAATGAATTATTTCTCTTCCTAGGCATCTAAGGGAATGAAGTCTTTGCCCCAATGTCTCTCCCCAGATTACTTCATTCAGCTATATTTTATGCTGATCGCTTAGGCAGAAATGCTCAGGGCCACAGAGAGTCCACCAGGAGTCTGAATATTCCCCTCTCCCAGGACCACAATAAACTCTGGGCTGTGTCCATAGGCACTGTCTCTTCGCTTTTCCCTTCCCTCCTGGCTTGTTTGCCCCAATTTGCCCATCCTCAGATGTTTTGATACATGGATGTCTCAGATGTGTTTGTGTGTTTTCAGGGAATCCTTTGTTGAAATATAGCTGTTCAACTTGTAACTTCAAACAAAAAGATCAAGGGGGGCCCCTCATGCTGCCATGTTTCTGCTGTCACTTTTTGACTGTCAATATTTTCAACTTCCAATGGGTTTCTGAGATCATGCCACACACACACACACACACGGTGCCAAAAATAAATACATATTAAGAAAGGAAAAATCTGTATTAAAATTATGCTGATGGTAACCACTTTGAGCACCTCTAGTAATTACAGAAGTCAAATATGACTTGCATTCATCTTTTGTTATTAGAATATATTGAGTATTACAACTTTAATAGTTTTTTCTTTTCTTAAAATGTGTATACAATTTTTGGCACCCTCTGTATATATATCAAAGGTAAACTGATATAGAAATATTCACATGAGGCAAAATATAAGAAAAGGTGAAAAGCATTAATACAGAAAAAAAGGAAGCATTACATAATGACAGAAGAAAATTCTAAGGAAATGAAGAATCTGAAACTTTTATTCTTTAAAAGTTGCAAGCAAAAAATGGTAGAATTAAAACATACCACTATAGTAATAGACTGTAACATAATCCCCTTAAAACATATCAGAAACAAAATATTACTAAGAATTTAAATATTTTAAACACAATAAGCTCAATCTAATGTATTTCTACAGACAGATAATTCTCTATTCAAAATACAGAGAACACAGTAAGTCCTCGGCTTATGAACATTTGAGTTAAAACTTTCACAGATACAAACGAACCTTGCATTATGAACATTTATAGATGTGAACAAATCACGGAAGTAGCTCACATGTCTGCTCTTGCCAGTTAACTCCATGCAATCCCCTATATGCCAGTTGTACTGTACTATACCACCATTTTAAGGTAACTGTAAAAGTAAAAATAGTTTATTTACAGTATTTTTGTGTGTGTTTAGCTATTTTATGCTTTACATTGTGTATTTGTGTCAAAGGTGTGTAAGACTCACTGTGTCGGACTTACAAATGAATCCGATTTACGACCGTTCTCCCGGAATGAAACTCGTTCGTAAGACGGGGACTTACTGTACGTATTATTTTCGAGCACACATTTGCAAATATTGACCATAATGCTATATATAAATAATCTTAATTTGGCTAAGTGTACATGGAAAGAAAGGGGGGAAAGGAGAAGGTAGTGAGCAGTCTGAAGAAGATTTAATGATAAGATTATAGGTGATAACTTTAATTATTTATACATTCACATATTTCCCAGAAATTATCTAATGAAGTTTCATTAGATAAGTCCCTGCCTTACTTCTATAATCATATAAAATTATAAATGATGTTTTAAAATAAGTCAATGCTTTAAAATTAAGGCATGTCAAAAAACTGCAGATGCTCATTTTTGCTTCAATAATTTTAATGGGTGATAAAAGGCAATTTGGGAAAAGGCTTTTTCGCTTTAATGTTATTAATGTAAATGAACTATTTGTTATACTGAAAAAGTCTTAACTGGACATTCCTTTATAAATGGCATTTTACTATATGGATTATGAGTTTTTTACACCTGTAAAGAAAGACTAAACTAATACATTACACAGAAGATGTGATATATAACATTTATTACTTCAGTTGAAATTTATCTGTTCTCAATTGTAATTATTACCTTCAGTTACCACTCTTACCTTTTCTGCTACTTTTCAATAGTGATAATATACTTGAAGTTTCATATGTATAACTTGGATTTCAAAACAAAAACTAGGTTCAGTCACTTTCACAAAATAAAACAAATATATGCAAAAGTTATACTTGAGCTTAACTAAAACTTTTATTTCTTCTTTTCTGACAAGGGCCATTAATAGTTATTTATTTTGTTTTATGTATAAACACAAACACACACACACACACGCACACGCGCACACACACACACACACACACACACACAAGTATAAGTATAAATCTATGGGAGATTCATTTAAAAGAAATTTTAAAATTGGCACTCCTACTTTAATCCAACAAATAAAAAGCATAAATATTCTGCCTTTGTCACACTGCTATCTTTTCTGCTCAGCAAATGCTCATGTTAAAAGTGTTACCATAAGCAGAAAGAATAGGGCCACAGGGAGACAGTAGGGAGGAAGTGAAGAAAAAAAAAAGAGGAGATGAGATCATTCTTAAGAAAAGGTACAGCTATAGCTAATTTTAATGGATTATAACATTAGCATTGCAGGCAAGGAAAGATCTTCACCTCCTGTGTCACCATGACAGTTCCTACAACGGAATCCCACCTCCCGACATGGAGGAGTGGTCAGCAAAGACCCACCCTGAGAACACCTGTAACACCATCACTGAATATTTTGCACCCTCATTCAAATATAATTCTAAATTTCTTTGTTCTTTGGGGCAGTTGCCCTTTTGCCGGAACTGTCCAAACTCATGCCATCTTGAGAGTATACTGTACTATCTCCTTTCTTTTAATAAATCCTTAGCTTGCTTGGCTTTGTTTGCACAGATTAATATTTTGGTGAGTCTTGGAATTCCTGTGATGTTTACCAAGGACTTTTCACTCTCCGGTAACAAAAGCAGGGTGTCTACTTTTTTTCTCATATCAACTTGATCAAATCAGACTCACAACAGCACTTAAAAGTAGAGGTTTGATACTGTCAAGGTCCATCCATGTTGTTATAAATGGCAGTATTTTATTCTTTCTAATGGCTGAGTAGTATTCCATTGTATATACGTACCATATATTGAAAGTGTCATGCTAAGCAAAATAAGTTAGACAGAAAAGGACAAAAACCATATCACTTCACTCATATGTGGGATAAAAAAGCAGAAAGCAATAAACAAACAAACAAAGCACACAAACTTATAGACACAGACAACAAAAGGGTGGTAACCAGAGGGGAAGGAAGGCATGAGGAGGGTGAAGAGGGTAAAGGAGGTCAAATTTATGGTGACAGAGGGAAACCAAACTTCAGGTGGTGAACAATGCAATATACAGATGATGTATTATAATATTGCATGCTTGATACTTATGTTATTAACCAATGTCATTACAATAAACTTAATTTTAAAAAATCAGTGGAAAAAAGTAAAAACATATTTTGGAAGGCTTCTCCCACTGTTTTATTTTTAGATTCAATTCACTGTCAGGTTCTAAAAATAAAATTATTAAAGTATTTATGAACATATTTTTTGTTGAATTCCATTAACAAAATGACTCAAATTTTCAAATATGTTAAAAATGAATTTATTTTAGAGAGGACAACTCTGTGTATTACATGTACAGATAGATCTTGATACTTAAAAATATTAAGATATTAATATATTTCATTCCTTCTGCTATTTTGGTCCAGAAAACATCTGCACAAAAGCAAGTGAGTAAATAAGCCCAAGATATTCTTTATTGAGAAATTAAATTAGGCTTGGCCTTGATTGCACTAATTACAAAAATCACAGTAGTCAAATATACATTCTGTTTTAAAGATTATTTTAAAGATTTTAAGTGATTGTTTTGAACTGGTAATTTTAAGCTAGTTTGTATCATTTCTACAACATCACAGTGATACATGTTTTCATAGTCATAGCTTAATTACTGTATTTTGCACACCTCTTGATAAAGCCTACAAAAATTCTTTTTTTTTAAATTGGGGAATTAGGGAATGGGAACAGCGCTGGGGAATTGGGGGCAAGGGAACAGACAAGTTGCTGTCCTTTTGTTCTTCAGTCTAGTTGTGGAGGACGTTGCTTCACTGGCCCAGTTGGCACCATCATTGCGCTCTTCCTGGGCGAGGCAGATCAGTCGCTGGCTGCTGGCCGCTCACGCTGGCTGCTGGCTACATACGGTAGCCCATGGCAACCCACTGCCACAGGGGCTGCAGCCTACGCCGTCGCCAGCAACTCACGGCAGCCCAGCTCCAGGTTGAGCTGTTGTTCAGCATCTTAGCTGTGGAGGGCAGTGTCACTGGCCCTCATATGTGGGATCTGAACCGGGGCCCTCTGGCGTCCCAAGCCAGCTCTTAACCAACGTGCCACTCAGCCAGCCCCAAGAATTCTAATTAGCTGTGATTCTGCCTTGCTCTCCCTGTTGTACAATCCACTGTTCTCAGCTTGTGGGCTCCAGTACTATGTCTTGCTCAGCCAAAGTTGAATACAGCTGCTGGCCTTTTGGCTTACATCCAAGCTGAAAAACCTGCCAAATTTTTTAATCAAGTCTGCTTACTAACCTTTCCCTTTTTTGTTTTCTAGTTCAAATCTTAGCATGAGGAGGTCTAAATTTGGCCTAAAAAAGAATGAATCTCATTTCTAGGAGTAGGCATTATTTCACATTGCCCTTTAAACTTAAGTTAATAATTTAAAATATAGCTTCTTGATGCACACAATAAATAAATACAGTGACATTTCCCCAATTTTGTGTAATGAAATTCAGCAAAGGGAATCATTTTTAGTACTAAGTGTGGGTGCATGTTTTTAGTGACTCCTCAATAAGAAGTCTCAATTTTATTGTAACAACTCTTAAATTTTAATAAGGTCTCAAATGAAATAGAGCCAAAGAGGCAAACAAAATTTATCATGGATGATATATTAAAGGAGTTATTAAGTTGATATCATTGCTTAAAGTCAAATAATACAGCAAATTACAGGAAAGAAAGTAGCATTTCTCATATGTTTTACTTCTGATTTTTAAAATATTTAAACATAGATGAAGACTTTTTTTACATACATAATTAATGACAAACATCATTATACTATCATTTCTTCTACCTGGTGGACTGTGCTCCTTAAGAGAATATTAACTTTTGGGCCGGCCGAGTGGCATGTTGGTTAAGAGTTGGCTTGGGACACCAGCTCTGAGCAACAGGGCCCAGGTTCAGATCCCACATGTGGGCTAGCGATGCTGCGCCCTCTACAGCTAAGATGGTGAACAACAGCTCTACCTGGAGCTGGGCTGCTGTGAGCTGGGCTGCCGTGATAGGCTGCAGTGGGCTCCCATAAGCTACTGTGAGCGGCTGGCAGCCGGTGTAAGCTGCCAAGAGCCACCGCTGAGCGGCCATCCAGTGGCCAGCAACCAATCTGCCTAACCCAGGAAGAGTGCAATGATAATACCAACATGGGCCAGTAAAACGACATCCTCCACAACTAGACTGAAGAACAAAAGGACAGCAACTTGTCTGTTCCCCTTCCCCCAATTCCCCAGCACTGTTCCCCTCCTCTAATTCCCCAATAAAACTTTATATTCCTATGAAATCTCAAACTTCAAGAGAAAAATTCTGGAGGTGATACCAAGGGAGCATATCTATAATTTCATTAATTCATGTACTAATCACATTTGACAACTTTTTCTTATCTATATTTTAACTTTCAACTTTAATCAGACCCTATATTTTAAATACAAGGTACAAAAATGATATTTTACTCATAAAATATGTGAGCATCTTTAATGTTATTTTTAAATTGTCAAAACCAGTAGTCCATAAATAATATAAATAATATCAAATTGTCAGTCTAGATTGGGCAATGTGATCATTGAAGTATAAGTTTCCCATGAATTCTTTGTATTTCATTGTGTTCTAATCAACAAGCATTCAGAGTCCAAATAACTGAATTCATTGATAAATAATGGAATTGATATCATAAAGAAACAATATTGGTTAATGTCTTTAATAGAAAATTATAATTAGAAATGTGATTGCTTGTCCTTATACTTAAATATCAACTCTAAGTTGGTACAAGTTGACTTAAAACATTTTTCTGAAAATGACCATTCTGCTTCCCTGTCTTTATTGTCCTGTAATCTTTATCTCTAAAGCTATTTAGTCCTTACCTATAACTTTATTTTACGCTTTCTGACTAATGCAGACCCTATAATTTTATGAGTTTTTTTTATTTTCTATGCACACAAGCATATCATACAAATATACTTTTATTTCTTCCATTCTAAACATGATCATTTTTTATTTATTTATTCTTGCCTTAGCATAATGGGTGGTACTTCCAGAAAATTATTGGATAAAAGTGGAGGTATTGGACAGCTTCGTCTCATTCTAAATGTCAGCACAGTATCTTTCATCATTTCACCACTTGGTATGCTATTTGCTGTAGGTTAATGTGTAGATATATCTTAATATTAGATGAAGAAATTTCCCTTCTATTTCTAGTTTAAGTAAATTTTTATCATTAATGGATGTTGCATTTTATCAAATGCATTTTCTGCATTTGTTGAAGTGATCATATTTTTTTATGCTAATGTGGTAAAATATATAGTGATTTTCAATTGTTAAACCAACCTTTTATTCCTGGAATAAACTGACATTAGTTTAAATATATTACCCTTTTTATCTTCACTTTGTTTTGCTAAGATTTTATTTATATATTTTTTGCATTTACCTTCATTTATTACTTAAATGTTTGGTAGATTTAACTATTAAAGCCTTCTTGGCCTAGAGTTACTTTCGCTGAAGATTTTTTGTTACCAATTTAATGTTTTTAATATTTATAGAACTAATCACAATTTATGTTTTTTCTTATGCTATTTTATTAGAAAGTTTTCTACTTTATTCATATTTATAATTGTATGGCATAGGTCTTCATGATAATTCCTGGGAAACATTCTCATATGTATAAAATTTTTAGTAATTATCCCCTATTTTAATCAGAGACTTCTTTCTTGTGCCTTTACATTTTTATGTTTTCATCATTTTGGCTATAGGTGTATTGAAATTATTTCAAAGAACTAACTGTTGTGTAAGTTGATTGTCTGCTTTTATTTGTTTTTTTCTTTATCTGTATCTTCCAATGTCTTTCTTTGCTTTGTGTGCTTAATTTGCTGTTTTTCTCTAACATTTTTAAATGGTTGCTAAGCTCACTGATTTTGTAGCCTTTCTTTTAAACAATGTGCAGAAAGGGTTAATATGGTATGCCTGAGACTACTGTCCTTAAAAAAGACTTGCTTGCTAAATTGGTTATTGGTTGTCATATGAGAAATTGACTTGTACACAGTATCCTACAGTAACATAAAATTTATTCTAAAAAATTAGAGTGTTTCACTGTGCCTACAAAATTTAAACATGGTGTAGTGTATACTATTGGTAAAATATAATGTTGTATACCTGAAACATATAATGTTATAAGCCGATGTTACCTCAATAAAAATTACCTAGAAGATAATAATAAACCAAAATTTTTCATTTTTTAAAACAATGTGCTTCATGTTGAACAGCTGCTTTCCTTCTGGAAGTGTGGAATTTGGCAATGAGTGCCAACATGACTGAACTTTAATTAAAATCCAAAGCCTATAACTAACATCATACTCAATGGTGAAAAGCTGAAAGTGTTTTTTTCTAAGATGAGGAACACAACAAGAATGCCCACTCTAACCACTTTTATTTAGCACAATGCTAGAGGTCCTAGCCAGACCAATTAGGAAAGAAAACAAAAGGTATTCAAATCAGAAAGGAAGAACTGTTTCTATTTGCATGAACTATGATATTGTATAGAGAAATCCTAAATAATCAACAAAAAAACTAAGAAATAATTTTAAAAATTCAATATAATTGCAGGATAAAAAAATCAATATATAGTGCAATAGTTATACTTTTTGTTGTACAGCTGAAACTAATGCTTAAAAATGTGTATTTAATAATAAAAAATAATTAAAAGAAAAAAATCAATATATAAAATTTGCTTGCATTTTTATACATTAACAAGTAATTATGAGAAAGAAATTAAAAAGACAATTCCATTTACAATTGCATCAAAACAAAAAAAAATCTAGGAATAAATTAAACAAAAGAGGAGAAACATCTGTATGTTAAAATCTAAACACATAATGTGATATATAAATGATGTATTACAAAATTGTACACTTGAAACCTATGTAATTTTACTAACCATTGTCACCCCAATACATTTTAATTAAAAGAGAAGAATTTCTAAATAAATAAATAAATAAGAAATTGGTGAAAGAATTTGAAGAAGATACAAATAAATGAAAAGATATTCTGTGCTCAAGAATTAGAAGAATTAATATTGTGAAAATTTCCGTACTGCCCAAAGCAATCTACATATTCAGTGCAATTCCTATCAAAATTACAATGGCATTTCTAACAAAAATAAAAAACTATCCAAAGATTTGTATAAACTGCAAAATATTCCAAGAGATAAAGCAATTTTCAGAAAGAACAAAGTTGGAGGTACCACACTTCCTGCTTTGAAACTAGATTACAAAACTATAGTAATCAAACAATATAGTTTTGGCATAAAAACAAACATATAGACCATCAACAAAATGTAAAGGCAACCTATTAAATGAAAGAAGACATTTGCAAATGATACCACCAATAAGGGACTAATATCCAAACTACATTAGAAACTCATCCAACTTATTAAGAAAAAAAAATCCAATTAAAAAATGGGCAGAAGTTCTGAATAGACATTTCTCCAGAGGACATACAGGTGGCCAATAGACATACGAAAAGATGCTCAACATCACTAAACATCAGAGAAATGCAAACAAAAACCACAATGAGATATCACCTCTAACACCAGTTAGAATGGCTATCATCAACAAGATAAATAATAACAAATCTTGGAAAGGCTATGGAGAAAAAGGATCCCTCAAACACTATTGGTGGAAATGCAGATTGGTGCAGCTGCTATGGAAGGCAGTGTGGAGGTTCCTCAAAAAATGAAGAATAGAATTACCATATGACCTAGCAATCCCTCTCCTGCGTACATACCTCAAAAATCTGAAAACATTTATCCGTAAAGATATATGTGCTCCAATGTTCATTGCAGCTTTATTTATGATGGCCAAGACATGGAAACAATGAAAGTGTCCTTTGACAGATGATTGTATAAAGAAGTTGTAGTATATATACACAATTAAATATTACTCTGCCATAAGAAAAGATGAAATAGTGACGTTTGCAACAACGTGGATGGATCTTGAGATTATTATGCTAAGTGAAATAAGTCAGAAAGAAAAATTTGAGAACCATATGATTTCACTGATATGTGGGATATAAAACTGAAAGCAACAAAGAAACAAAGCAAACAAATAAAGAAACAAAAACTCACAGACACAGACAATAGTTTAGTGGTTACCAGAGGGTAATGGGGAGGAGGGATGGTAAAAGAGAGGAAAGGGGGTCAAATGTATGGTTATGGAAGGAGAACTGACTTCAGGTGGTAAA
The DNA here is from genome assembly GCF_001890085.2 of Hipposideros armiger. NCBI lineage: Eukaryota > Metazoa > Chordata > Mammalia > Chiroptera > Hipposideridae > Hipposideros > Hipposideros armiger. The sequence continues at coordinate 3,184,784 of NW_017731406.1, read as the reverse complement.
CACACAATGTGATATACAGATGATTTTGACAGAATTGTACACTTGAAATCTATGTAATTTTACTCACCATTGTCACCCCAATAAATTTTAATTTACAGAAAATGGGCAGAGGATCTGAATAGATATTTTTCCAAAGAGGACATAGAGATGATCAAGGGACATATGAAAAGATGCCCAACATTATTAATTATCAGGGAAATGCAAATTAAAACCATAGTGAGATATTACCTCTCTGATGTCTAAGATTTCTCTTACTAGGTAAAAGCCTGAGACAGAAACCCAATGGTGGATTAATAGTCTTTTCAACTTGGCTCAGGACAAGTTTTGCAATGATAATAAACAAGCAGTTGAAAAGTTGTATAAAATATAGAACTAAATCATAAGGGAAGTTTTATTCTACACAAGTGGCAGGTAAAGAAATCAAGCTAGACAAAAAACAAGCAATAGAAAATAAAACATTTGGCACAGAGATTAACCCCTGCATCAAGTCTAAGGTGGATAAATGAAGTCAATAAAATAAAATGTAAACATAAATATTTCTGACTAGTTATATTTTATGTTTTGTATCACCATTTTTATGTTTCCTTTGTCTTTGTTGAAGTTTTCCCTGAGATCAATGAGCATCCTTATAACCAGTGTTTTGAACTCTGGTAGATTGCTTGTCTTCATTTTGTTTAGTTCTTTTCCTGGAGCTTTGTTCTGTTCTTTCATTTGGGACATGTTTCTTTCTCTCCCCATTTTGGTTTCCTCCCTGTGTTTGTTTCTATATATTAGGTAGGGCTGCTTTGTCTCCTGGTTGTAAGAGTAGCATTATGTAGTAGGTGTCCTATGGGGTCAAGTGATGCAGTCTCTATGGTAACCAGAGCCAGTTGCTCCAGGTGTGTCCCTTGTGTGTGTTGTGTGTGCTGTCCTCTTGTAGTTGAGCCTTGGTTACTATTTGCACGTCAATGGGAGGTACTGACCCTCAAGCTGATAGGTTGTAAGGACTGGCCATGATGGCAGTGGAGAAGCTGTGGTTCAGTGACTGATCCTATAGAGGATTCACTTTAGAAGGGCTCTGGTGCCTGCCCAGTCTGCCCTTTGGTTGTATTGTCCTTGCAGGTGGCCAGGTAATGCTCAGGCTCAGTCCAAATATGGCTACTGGGCATTCCAGCACCAGGGCCTCCGGGGAGGGGACCTGCTGCAGACCTATTTCAGCAGTAGCCTATGCACTGCCTGGGGACACCTTGCATGAGCCACAAAGCAATATGCAGATTTGGGATTCACAAAGCAAGAACAGCCATGGTGGGCTTGAAGGTGCCTGCAGAGGCCAAGCCATGAATGAAGACTGGATGTTGCTAGTCCCAGAATTAAGGCTGCTCAGCAAGACGTACAGGACACACCAAAGCCAGATGCTGCTTGTTTGGACTTAGTGAACCTTTGAGAGATTTTAGGAAAGTCTGCAGCATGAATCAATACAGGCCATTTGTATGGAAAAGCCACTGGAAGTGGTTGGGTGGATTCACAAATTGGGTGGGGCAGGTTCCCAGGGAATCACCAGGGCAGGGCAAATGAACCATGTTAGCCAGGTAGATGGAGACACAGATATGGTGGCTGCCTGTGTCTAGATGCTGGGAGGTGGGATGGCTCAACAAAGAAATAATGGTTTTTATCATGTCTGTGTCTAGGAGAAAGCTGACTCTTCAGCCCTTGCCTGGAAGCCAGACAATTGAGTTCCTCCCACTATGTCCCTGGTGCCTTTTGAGCTGCTGCCCCAATGCTAAAGCTCACAGCAAGTGAGTCTGTCAGTGAGTAATTCTGTGCATGGTTTCTTCAAGAGTTGCTACTGGAGCTACAGTTGCCCTCATCTCACTCAGACACAGTCTCCACTGATATTCACAGCCAGAATTTTGGGGGAGTTCTCTTCCTGGCACTGGAACCATGGGCTGGGGAGCATAAAAACGGAACCAATCACAAATAAAGAATATAATAAGTGAAATTAAGAATTAATTAGAGGGAATCAAGAGTAGATTAGATGAGGGCCGGCCAAGTGGCCCATTGGTTAATAGCTGGATTGGGATGCCAACTCTGAGAAGCAGGGCCCTGATTCAGATCTGACATTAGTGCCAGTGATGTTTCGCCCTTTACAGCTAAGATAGTGAACAACAGCTTGACCTGGAGCTGGGCTGCTGTGAGTTGCTGGCGATGGCATGGGCTGCAGTGGGGCTGGCCGGCAGCTACTGTAAGTGGCTGGCAGCCTATGTGAGCAGCCGGCAGCAGGCATGAGCTGCCAAGAGCTGCCGTGAGCGGCCGTCCAGTGGCTGGTGACCAACTGCCTCGCCCAGGAAGAGTGCAAGTATAATACCAACACGGGCCAGTGAAGCGACGTCCTCCACAACTAGACTAAAGAACAAAAGGACAGCAACCTGTCTATTCCCCTCCCCCGATTCACCAATGCTGTTCCCCTTCTTCAATTCCCCAATAAGAATCTTAAAAAAAAAAAAAGACTAGATTAGATGAGGCAGATGATCAAATCAGTGATTTAGAAGTTAAGGTAGCAGAAAACACGCAATCAGAATAGAAAAAAGAAGAAGAATCCAGAAAAATGAAAATAGTTTAAGGGGGCATTGGGACAACAGCAAATGTACCAATATTCACTTCATTGAGGGAACAAAAGAAAAAAAAGTGCAAGGAATTGAACATTTATTTGAAGAAATAATGAAGGAAAGCTTCCGTAACCTGGTGAATCAAATAGATATAGAATCTCAGAAAGTGCAGAGAGCACCAAACAAAATGAACCCAAAATGGCTCACACCAAGATACATCACAATTAAAGTGCCAAAGCTTAAAGCTAAAGAGAGGATCTTAAAAGCAGCAAGAGAAAAGCAGTTAGTTATCTACAAGGGAGTTCCCAAAGTCTGTCAGATGATTTCTCAGCAGAAACTTTGCAGGCCAGAAGGGATTGGCAGGAAATATTCAAAGTGATGAAAAGCAAGGATTTACAACCAAGATTACTCTACCCAGAAAAGCTATCATTCAGAATCGAAGGACAGATATAGAGCTTTCCAGGCAATAAAAAGCTAAAGGAGTTCATCACCACCAAACTGGTATTACAAGGAATCTTAGAGGAACTATTTTAATGGAAAAAAAAAGATTAAAAATATGAATACCTAAATAGCAGTAACTATGGATCTATGAACCATTACTTTCAATGTAAATGGATTAAATGCTCCAATTAAACATAGGGAAGCTGAATGAATAAGAAAATAAGACCCTTATGTATACTTCCTACAAGAGACTTACTTCAGATCAAAAGACATGTACAGACTGAGAGTAAAGGGATGGGGAAAAGGTATTTCAGAAAAATAGAAATGGGAAAAAAAAGATGGGATAACACACTTTTACCAGACAAAATAGACTTTAAAATAAAGGCTATAACAGAGACAAAAAGGACATAGTAGTTCTACTTCTGGGTATTTATCCACAGAAACCCAAAATGCTACTTTGAGGGGACATGTGCATCCATATGCTCATTACCGCATTGTTTACAATGGCCAAGATGTGGAGGCAGCCTGCATGTCCATTGATGGATGAATGGATAAAGAGTAGTAGGTGGTACATACATACAATAGAATGTTGCTTGGCCATTGAAAGGAATGGGTTCTTGACACATGCAGCAGCATGATGAACTTCGAGGGTATTGTGCTGGGTGGAGTATGTCAGACAGGGAAAGACAGATGCAATGTGATTTTGCTTATATGTGGAATCTAAAGAACAAAATAAACAAACAAAACAGAAATAACCTCATAGATACAGAGAACATATTGATGGTTGCCAAACGGAAGATGGGTGGGTCAAAAAGGAGAAGTCATTAAGAAGTATAAATTTGTTGTTGCACAGTAGTCATAAGGATATATGTTATAGCATAAGGTCTATAGTCAATAATATTGTAATAACTATGTGTGGTGTCAGATGGGTACTAGATTTATCGGGGTGATAGATAAGAGGGGTTTGGGAGGAAGGTTGAAAAGGTGTAGGGAATAAGAAGTACAAATTAGTATTTACAAAACAGTCATAGGGATGTAAAGTAAAGCATAAGGAATATAGTCGATAATATGGTAATAGCTATGTATAGTGCCAGGTAGGTATTAGACTAGTCAGGGGGATCAATTCTTAAATTATATAAATGTCTAACCACTATGATATACACCTGAAATTAATATAAAATAATATTGAATGTCAGAAAAATAATTATATGTGTAATTTACAAAATACTAAAAGCAATAAATGCAAATAAATAAATTAATTAAATATAAGCATAAATAGGTAAAGTAAGACACTAAACATAATGAAGCACGTTAAGATTATATATATTTTTTTAGTGAATAAGCCCACAGAAGGAGTCTTTGTGGTATTTATATAGAAAATTAGCAAGACTCAGGCAAAGACTTTTATAGGAAACAAAAAACTAATTTTAAAAATTATGATTTAAAAAACTTACTAATGCTTAAAGAATATGAGAGAAAATGGAACAGGAAATACAAATAAAATTCAGTATGTAATGAGAGTGTACATGTAGTTAATAACAGTAGCATAGAAGAAAGGATAAATTTTGAAAAAGTCAATGCTTTCCATGTTTCAGCATAACCTAAGAAAATATTTTGCTGCTGAATTATACAGCTTAGGAATTAAACAAAAACAAATTCATTTTTCTTCCTGTCTAGCAAATATTTGGACTGAGTCAGTTTGGGAACCAGCATGCTCTTGTCTATGCTGCTTTTCTGCATGTGTTCCCACCTTTTGAAATGCACTCTTACTCATTCCGACACCTTTTGGTTGATCAGTGTAACTACTATTCAGCTTAGAAGAGTCACTTCAAATTTCCTACCTCTTTCTGCTCTGCCCCCTTCTTTGCTCTCTTCCAGCACTCTGTTTTTATATCTGTTTCCTTTGCTAAACTATGAAGTAGTGTACAGAAGGGAGAGTGTATAATGATTTTGTAGGACCAACAACTAAGTAACTCTTGGCTGGCACATAGCTTTGAAAAAATATTTGTTGAATAACATTTAAATTATTTAGTGCATAAATTTATTCTGTTTAATGAAGCTTATCCTATAAAAAAGAAAAAATGATGCAGAGCAATAATTATAGAGGAAGAATAAGAAAAACTATTTCGACGAAGTTATCAATTCACTCAAATCTTGCATATTCAACTGAACAACTCTTCTGAAACTTCCTTTTCCACATATGACCCAATTAATTGCTAATACTTCTGCTTAAATACATCTTTGGAACAAACACTCAATTGAAATTTTTGAATTTTGTCTGATTTATGAGTTATTTTCCAGATGTCCCTTTATTTATCAATATAGTGGGTAAAGTTTTCATTAATTTTCCTTTCTTTTTTTAAAAAATTTTGTTTGAAATCATTTGAGCCAAACTGATTACAGTGCTAGGAATCAAGATCTCAAATGCTCCCTCATTTTCTTTTTTTGAAATGTGTGACATTATATGGCCAAAAAATAATTTTAAATCATTTTTACCTAAGTCCTCCTGCAAATGAAAGTTTTGGGCCCAACATTTCAGAAAAAGATGACAAGCCTTCATTTTTACTTCTTCAAGTAATAAAATACAACATCTAAAAACCCCAAATCTATGTCCTTCATTTTAAAAAAAAATATGAGCTCCTACCACCCCATAATCCCCAATCAAGACACCATTGACAGAGGCATTATTATTAATTGGTGTATCATTTTATGTAGCAAAAGATGAAATAGTACAATTGTACAACACTGTTTCTCTCTTACAAATAATTCTAATAACCATGATGATTTGTAATTAAATCATGTATATATTGGGTTGTCGGAAAAGTCATGACATATTTTTCTACATTTTTCATTGCAAAAACGCGTCATGACTTTTCCAACAACCCAATAAAGCAAAATATGGCCTCTTTGCAAATTCTCTAGTGTACTTTTACAAATCACTGCATAGGGATTTTGTGCATCGAGCCCATTAATATTAATGTGAGTCATGTGACTAAATTCTTGTACACTACTCTTAAAAATTACTTCTCTTCATGACGTTGAGAATGATTTCTTTGAATCATTTGTTTTCCCCTATTATAATGCTCCTGGTGACAGCAACACTCTCTATTGCCAACATATTTTGAGCAGTGACTGTTGCGCAGGCAAATGCCTGTTCAGCCACTAAAAATATCATGGCTTGGGGGATATTTTTACCAGTTCTCATTTCAGCTGATCATGTTTCATTTGGTTATACAGATAACAATACCGTATAATGAACTTATTTCACCATCCATTGTAATGGAATCTTATTAGAAAGTTTATTAGCAGTTTATTGCTAAACAATGTGTTTTCCATTCTGCCCTGAAGAGAGTTGGAAACAAATGAAAAGCTCAGTCATTCCTAGTAATTTAGCAAGAAGGGAGTTTCTCTTAAGCGTGCCCAGGTACGCAGTAAGTTGTCTTATGTCTATCATTTCTAACATTCCCTACTTATTAACTCCTGGATCTTTGAATATGTTCTTTGTTTGAGGGATTTTGAGATTTAGATGGGTTTTGCTTTTGAGTCAGAAGATGCTGAAAAGACCTTCAGTAGGAAAGAAAAGTCTGTAGGAAAGAAGAAAAAGGAAATTGCTGCAGGATAACGGTTATGAACTCTATGTTTGTGTCCACACACAAATTTATATGTGAAAGACCTCATCTGCAATGTGACTGTATTTAGAAACAGGGCCTTTTAGGAGATGATAAAGATTACATGAGGTTGTAAAGGTGTGTCCCTAATTCAATAGGGCTGCTTTCCTTATAAGAAGAAGAAAAGTTGCCAGACTCTCCCTCTACCAATAATTACAATAGTAATAATAATATATATATTTAAATTTAAGCTACCCAGTCTACGGTATTGTGTTAATGCAGTCTGAAAAGACTATTACAATGACAGAATAAAGGAATGTAAAATGTCAGTTCGAGGAGGTAGTTCCAAGATGGAGGCATAGGAAGATGCTGAATTCACCCCTCCCCATGACTCACCAAATATACAGCTACAGGTAGAGCAATTCCTCCTAAGCGACTTTTGAGGGTTGATTATACAGCTACTGCACAAAAAATGAGAGAAAGAGAGACAGACAGACAGAGATACCCTTCATAGACAAGGTTGGGAAACTACAGGATCTCTCTGGGATCTATGGGAACTCTGAGATCAAAGATGCCAGTGAGCATCATTTTTTTACATTCCTGTTCAACCGAGATAGGGTGGGCAGGAGTTCTATCAAATGCTTTGGTGAACCTGCAAGGCCCATCATAACACATTCCCAGTTGTACTGTCCTAGAAATACTCCAGCCCCCAACAGTTAGGGTGCTGCCATGTGCACTGGGCCATCCTGCCTGGAGCCAGCACTGACCCCAGGCAGCTGGGGCACTGCAGCACATGTGAACACCAGGCTGCCTGGCCCAGAACCAGTTTCGGCTCTAGAGAGCTGGTACACCACAGCACATGTGTGCACCAGGCTGTTCACTAGGAGCCTGAACTGGCCCCAAACGGCCAGACCAACAGGACACTGCTACATATGTACATGTACCAGGCCACCATACAGGGATCTGCTCATGCTCCAGAAAGCCAGATCAAGAGGGTGCTGCTGCCATGTGCTTACACAGGGTAGCCCACCCCAAACCCACTCTAGCCCTAGCCAGCTGGCACTCCAGGCACCACACAAGGCCTCCCCAGTTCCAACAAACCCGTCAAAACCACCTAGCACACACAGTCTACACAAAGATTACTTCTACATAAGGCCACTTTTTCAAGATTGGAACAGATAGCTATTATGTCTAAATCATAGAAACAAATACAGAAAGTAAAACAAAATGAGAAGATGGAAGGATATGTTCCAAATTAAGGAACAACAACAAATGAACAAACAACAACAGCAAAAAAAAGCTCTAATGAATCAGATAAGTAATTTGATAAAGAATAAAAAGTAGCAGTCATGAAGATGCTTACCAAACTTAAGAGTAGAATAGAGGATTTCAGTGAGAACTTCAACGAAGAGTTACAAAATGTAATAAAGAACCAATTAGAACTAAAAAATACAAATGAAAAATGCACTAAAAAGAATCAAGAGCTGATTATATAATACAGCATTGGGTTACCAAACTGGAAGACAAAATAGTGGAAATCACTCAATCAGAAGAGTAAAAAAAAAAAAAAAGGATTTAAAAAATGAGGACAGTTTAAGGAACTTCTGGAACAATATTAAGAGCATTAATATTCACATTATATGAATACTAGAAGGAGAAGAGAGAAAGATAGGGGCAGAAATTTGTATTTGAAGAAATAATGGCTGAAAACTTTTCTAACCTGGAGAAGAAAACAGAAATCCAGGTCCAGAAAGCACAGAGAGTTCCAAACAAGATGAACCCAAAGAGATTCAAACCAAGACATATTGTAATTAAAATGAAAAAGTTAAAGAGACAACAAGAGGAAAACAACTAGTCACATAAAAGGGAAACACCATAAAGCCATCAGCTGATTTCTCAACAGAAACTTTATCAGCAAGCAAGTAGTTGCAGGATATATTTAAAGTGCTGACAGAAAGAAACCTACAACCTAGAATATTCTTCCCAGCAAAGCTATAATTTAGAATTGAAGGAGAGATAAAGAATTTTCCAGACAAACAAAACCAAAAGGAGTTAATCACCACTAACTGGCATTACAGAAATGTTTAAAGATCTTCTTTAAGCAGAAGATAACATAGCATAACCACAAATAAAGAAATTTTGAAAGAAAAAAAAATCACACTTTAAGGAAAACATATAACAAAGTGAATCAGCAACTTAAAAAGCTAGTATGAGGTCTAAAAGACAAAAGTTTCAAAATCAACTTAATTACAATAAGTAGTTAGGAGATACAAAAAACAAAAAGATCTAAAATATGACATCAAAGCATAAAGCATGGAAGGGGAGTGCAAATAAAATGATCTTATAATGTGTACAAACTTGAATGCATGTCAGTTTAAAATAGACTACTATAGGTATAGATGGGTATACTTGAACCTCATGGTAACCACAAACCAAAAACCTACAAAATATAAATAAATAATAAATAGAAAGGAACCCAAACAAAACACTAAAGAAAACCAACTCACAAGGGAAGCAATCAAAAGAAGAAGAAAGGAACAGAAAAAAAATTAACAAAATAGCAGTACATATGTACTTATCAATAATTATTTTAAATGGAAATGGACTAAATTCTCCAATCAAAAGACATATGATGTCTGAATGAATAAAAAACAAGACCCATCTAAATGCTGCCTAGAGGAGTCTTCAAATCGAAAGACACACACAGACTGGAAGTGAAGGGGCGGAAAAAGATATTGCATGCGAATATAAATAAGAAGAAAGACGGGATAGCAACACTCATATCAGACAAAGGAGACTTTACAAAAGTAAAAAGGTACAAAGAAAGTCATTACATGATGATATAAAGGTCAATCCAAGAAGAGGCTATAACATTCACAACATAAGAGAACATAAATACCAGGGGTGCCAAAAAAATGTATACACATTTTAAGAGATGTTATCTATGTATTACTTTTTGAAGTTGAATTGAATTACAGTAGCAATGTGTAGTATGATGTTCACTCCAAAGATGGCATTACTCAAATGAATGCTAGCATCACCATGCTACAGGCAGGACAGTCAAAGAAAATGTGAGAAGCACGGTTGTCGTTCAAGGAGCCCAAGACTATTTTGAAGTGGTATTTGAAATTCGAGAACATTGTGGAAGTACAAGGACATTGGAGGTGTGAGTATGCAACAGAACCTCCAACACGCCTAACAATTGCATGCATTCATGATAAGTTTGAGACACATGTACTGTGTGTGATGTGCACAAGGGAAGATCTGGGAGGCCTCGCACAGCAACAAGTCCTGCTTCTTCTGCTATGGTGTTGGAACAGTTTACACGCTTGCCACAGAAGTCTACCAAACAATGTTCGCCATAATCAGGAGTGTCTGGACGCTGATGGTCACCACTTTGAGCACCTCTTGTAATTGCAGAAGTCAAATGTGACTTGTATCCATTTTTTGTCATTGGTGTATACTGAGTATTACAATTTTAATAGTTTTTTCCTTTCTTAAAATGTGTATACATTTTTTGGCAACTTCTGTATATAATGCAAATATTAACAGACACAAAGGGAGATATTTACAATATATAATATTAGTAAAGGACTTTAATACTCCACTTACATCAATGGATAGATTATACAGACAGAAAATCAATAAGGAAACAATGACCTTAACCATCACATTACACCAGGCAGACTTAATAGATATTAGCAAAACATTTCATCTGCAAATCATTCAGGGTGATACACCACATTAACAAAACAAAGAATAAAATCATATGATCATCTTAACAGATGCTGACAAAACATTTGACAAAATTCAATATCTGCTTATGATAGTTACTCTCATCAGAGTGGGTTTATAGAGAACATACCTCAAATAATATAGCCTATATATATAACAAACCCACAGTTAACATAATCAACAGTAAAAATCTAAAAGTTTTTCCTTTAAGATTAGGAATCAGACAAAGATGCCCATTCTCACCACTTTTATTCAACATGGAATTAGAAGTCCTAGCTGTAGCAATGAGACAAGAAAAAAAAATGCATCTAAATTGAAAGGAAGAGAGAAAACTGTGACTAATTGCAGATGACATGATGCTATATATAGAAAGCCCTAAAAAAATCTACCAATAAAACTACTAGAATACATGAATTCAACAAAGTTGCAAAATACAAAATTAATGTACAGAAATCTGTTGCATTCCTTCACACTAGAAATGAGAATGAGAAATTAAGAAAACAATCGTATTTACAATTTTATCAAAAAGAATAAAATACTGGCCGGCCGAGTGGCGCGATGGTTAAGAACTCGCTTG
>NW_017731406.1:3166273-3173262 GCF_001890085.2 Hipposideros armiger | reverse complement strand
ACAACTAGATTGAAGAACAAAACGACAGCAACTTGTCTGTTCCCCTTTCCCCAATTCCCCAGCACTGTTCCCTTCCCCCCAATTCCCCAATAAAAATCTTTAAAAAAAAAAAAAGAATAAAATACTTAGAAATGTTTAACCAAAGGGATGAAAGACCTCTACTTTGAAAACTATAAGACACTGAAGAAAGAAACTGAAAACGACACAAATAAATGGAAGGATATACTGTGCTCATTGATTAGAAAGATTAATATTATTAAAATACTAACAAAATCAATCTACAGAATCAAAGCAATGCTTATCAAAACACCAAGGGCATTTCTCTCAGAACTAGAACACATAATTCTGAAATTTATATATAACCACAATAGATTACAAATATACAAAGCAATCTTAAGAAAGAACAAAATTGAAGGTTTCATGCTCCCTGATTTCAATCTGTAGTATAAAGCTAGAATAATCAAGAGTAAAGTACTGGCAAAAAAACAAAAATAAACACAAAACAGAAACATCAATGGAACAGAATAGAGAGTCCAGACATAAATCCTCACTTATATGGTCAATTAATCTATGACAAAGGAGACAAGACTATATCATAGGGAAATGTCAGTCTCTTCAAAAAGTTGTTGGAAAAACCAGACAGATAAAACGGAAAAAAATGAAATTGGACCACATTCTTACACCACATATAAAAATAAACTCAAAATGGATTAAAGACTTCAATGTAAGATCTGTAACAGTAAAACACCTACAAGAGAACATAGGCAGTAAATTCTTAGACATCAGTCTTAGCAATATTATTTTAGAGTCTCTTCAGGCAAGGCAACAAAATAAACAAATGGGATTACACGAAATTTAGAAGTGTCTGCATAATAAAGGGAACCATCAACAAAATGAAAAGACAACCTTCTGAATGGGAGGCTTTTGCGAATGATTTATCTGACGAGGGGTTAACACTCAAAAAATATAAGGAACACATACAACTCAACATCGAAAAAACAAACAATACAATTAAAAAATGGGCAAAGAACCTGAAGAGACATTTCTCCAAAGAAGATATATAGATGGCCAACAGACCCATGAAAAGATGCTCAATATCACTAAGCATCAGGGTATTGCAAATGAACACTACAGTGAGATACCACATCACACCTGTCAGAATGGCTATTATCAAAAAGTCAATAAATAATAAGTGTTGGTGAGGATGTGGAGAAATGGGAACCCTTGTGCACTGTTGGTGGGATTATATATTGATGCGGCCATTACGGAAAACAGTATGGACATTCCTCAAAAAACAAAAATAGAACTACCATAAAACCCTGGAATTCCACTTCTAGGCATTTACATGAAGAAAATAATTCATTTAATAATAAATACTAATTCAAAAAGGTATGTTCACCCCTATGCTCACTTGTTCATTGCAGCATTATTTTCAATAGGCAAGATATGGCAGCAACCTAGGCGTCCTTCAATAGTTAAATGGATAAGGAGGTTGTAAGAACACACGTGCGCGCACACACACACACACACACACACACACACACAGAGAAAGACAAATACAGTATGATTTTACTTATATGTGTTATCTAAAGAAACAAAACAGAAAGAGACTCATAGGTACAGAAAACAAATGGATGGTTGTCAGAGTCGAGGGAAGTGGGAGATGAGAGAAAAAGGTGAAGGGGAATAAGTAATACAAACTTCCATTTATAAAAAAGCCAGTGATGTAGTGTACAACATAGAGAATATAGTCTCTAAAATCTAATAACTTTGCTCTATTACAGATGGTTACTAGATTATTGTAATGATCACATCGTAAGGTATATAAATGTGGAATCACTATTTTGTACCCTTGAAACTAATATAATATTGCATGCCAACTATACTTTAATAAAAAAATTCTTGAAGAATACAAAATAGCTCGCTAATATTTTTTATTTGAAGTAAATGTTGAAACAATATTTAGATATATTGGGTTAAATATATTATTAAAATATTTAAAAACTAAAATATCAGTTTGCATTTGTCCCCCATTTAGAATGCAAAAAGCTTACAAATAATTTTATTTTATTATAGAGTATGTCTAACACTTGAACATGATTCTGAGAAAGCACTTACAATTTATAGTAAAAACTTAATTGCAAATAGATCAAACAAGGTCTGGTTTTTGGGTCACTGTCTAGGACCTAGACTCTAGGTCAAATTGCTTTCTTAGATTGACTACATTTATTGATGTTGCTTCAACTAGAATTTTATTTTTATAAAATTGAAGTTATTTATGGAATTTATTTTCTTCAGTTCCTTTTAATTTTCCCCTACAAACTGCATTTTTCATATTGAGAGAAAGTAACATTATAACTGTTTATTCATGTGTTCATTCATAAAGGCTTGCTACCTACCCAAAAATAGGAAAAAGAGAGTTTTACTAGCATTTTTGCCCCTCAGGCACTACAACAGCATAGGCTAGCCCTAACATTTCTTTGCAAAACTAATACAAAAAAAATATGAATGGGCAGAGCATTTCTTTGTGATATCTATTACTTTCTCAGAAACACTTCCTTCTTCCCAGAGCAACCATGATCTTTATTCACTTATTTTCAGCCATTAAAATTTAGTATCTTGTATTGTATTTCATAGGGACTTGGTAAGTAAATATGGGTAAGTGAATGCTCTCATCACAAAATATTACTTTGATTCTAGTTAGCAAGTGGACATTTCAACAAGAGCATTTGGTAATCCTAGCTTAAGAATTGATCTATGTGAAAATTTCAGACAATATTTAATGGCACCTGAAAAATATATTTTTGGACAGGATTTCCAGAATTCTCTAATTTGTACAATGTGACTCTATTATTTAGTGTTTTCCCTAATATTATGAAAAACACAAATCATAAATGCATAATTCACATCCTAACCAAAAGAGAAAGTTCAAATATGTTCAAGAGTTAAAACAAGGCCCCAATCTGTTCCTGAATAGATTTTAAATAAAGAGGACAACTTTCAGCTACCCTACAATTATTTAATAAGAATGTAATTGCATGCAGTGACAAAAATGTGCTACTTGAACCTCTATCCCTTAAACCTTTCTATTTCCCGCAAGGATATTACCAGACAAAATACTTTTCTTGTGATTAAATTTTATGCATCCTCCCCCCCTGGTATTTCAATAAGGAGGGCAGCTTCTTATCTGATAAGAATACGAGAAATATTGGAACATTTTTTCTCTCAAATATATACTTGAAATGAACATCCTAACAATGAACCAATGCTATTGCTAGTACTTTTCAATTTGCTTCTGATAATACAGACATATTTCTAGAAAACTCCAACAGTAAGAAAACAAACAAAAAAAACACAACTAAACAATACAATAAGCCCAACAAAGTGTTTAGAACATTGTGTTGTGTTTGTCTTTAAGTTACACCCTAAACAAATGACTTACTGGGTCTTCAGAAAACTCATGATGCATGTTTGCGATAGATGGCACTAGTTCATTTTTATAAGTAGTAGAGACATTTGCATCTATGTTATTGCTATGTCATTTGACAGCTGACAGTTGTAGCTTCATTCTAAAAAAATTGAGAGATTTGGTTGAGTTTTGGAGATTTTACAAGTTGAGGATGGAAGACCAAACTGTGCATTTTTGCCATATTTTACTGTTTTACTTCCATAAAGGGAAAAATGCATGTCAAGCTTGTGAAAAGTTGCATAAAGCTTATGGTGACAATTCTCTACAAGAACATCAGTGCCAACGATGGTTCACGAAATTCCGGGCTGGTGATTTTGATCTCATCAACGCTCCTCGGTCAGGGAGGCCCACTGAGGTTGATGACAACAAAATAAAGGCATCGATAGAATCAAACCCATGTTACATGATATGAGAGATTGCAGAAACATTAAACATCCATCATTCAAGAGTTCACAACCACCTGAAGAAACTGGGATATGTAAGCAAGCTCGATATTTGGGTTCCGCATGAACTCCAAAATGTTCATTTGACAGCGCATATAAACATCTGCAATATGCTCATTAAACGTGAGGAAAACAATCCTTTTTTGAAGCTACTGATAACTGGTGATGAGAAGTGGATTGTTTACAACAATGTGGTGCACAAACGGTCTTGGTCCCGACGTGATGATTCACCTCAAATGACATTGAAAGCAGACATTCATCAGAGGAAGGTTATGCTCTCAGTGTGGTGAGATTTTAAAGGTGTCATGTTTATCAAGCTCCTACCAAGAAGCCAAACAATGAATTCAAATGTGTACTATAGGCAATTGGACAGTTTGAACGAATCCATCATCCAGAAATGTCCAGAGCTTGTTAATTGTAAAGGAGCTGTGTTCCATTGTGACAACGCAAGGCCACACACAAGTTTGATCATTTGTCAAAAATCATTGGAGCTTGGATGGGATGTGTTGCCACACCCACCATACTCGCCTGACCTTGCACCGTCAGACTTCCTCTTGTTTCACTCTCTTCTAAATTCTTTGCATGATGTAATGTTCAATTTAGATGTGGCTGTAAATCAGCACCTTGTTCAGTTTTTCTCAAATAAAGACAGGTCCTTCTAGGAACGAGGAATTATGAAGCTCACTGAAAGATGGCAAAACTTATCAAACAACACGGGCAATATATCATTGATTGATCTTTGTTCTTTATATAAATAAATGACCTTTGAAAAACATAGACAGAATACATCATGACTTTTCCGAAGACCCAACAGATGTTGCCAAGGGTCAGCAAGCATCTGGAATATCTGACATTCATGTGAACTTCTGTTTAGACTGTATATTCGTACAACTACTTTGGAAAATTATTTGGCTGTATTACTAAAGTTTAATATACCCATACTGTATGACCATTAATTTCACCTATAGGTATACACTAAAAAAAACTAGTGTTCATATATTCATCAAGAGATATGTAAAAAAATGTTTATAGTAGCAATAGTCATAATAGCCCCAAACTGTGAACAATCCAAATGTTCATAAACACTAGAATTAATAAATAGGATAAATTAATAAATTTTTGTAATGAAGTATTATTAAGTATTGAGTATGAAGAATCTATTACTATTGGCAAAACCTTGGATGAATCTCACTTATCTAATGATGAGTAAAAGAAGCCAGACATAAAAGAGTACATAGTATATGAGTTCATATATATAATTCTGAAAAACAAAAAAATCTAGAAGTTGATGATAGAAATCAGGATAGTGATTACCTTTGAGCAGGTTTTGGCTAACAGAAGTAAATGAGAGGTGTCTGGATGTTACTAAAATTCCCTATTTTGATCTGGGCATGGTTATGAGTGTACAAATTTGGAAACATGCATTTACCTATTCACTTAAGATTTGTGAATTTCAATAAATGTGACTTAGATAATGTTACAGTTCAATAAAAAGGTAAGAACTCAAAAGAAGAAAAATGATAAGCGAAGTCAAATGCTTCCTTTTCCCCTTAGTTGTATTGAGATATAATAAAATAATAATAATAATTATTTTAATTAAAATGTATTGGGGTGAAAATGGTTAGTAAAATTACATAGGTTTTAGGTGTACAATTCTGTAATACATCATTTATATATCACATTGTATGTTCACCACCCAGAGGCAGTTCTCCTTCCGTCACAATATACTTGGCTCCTCCCCCTTACGATTTGTATGGAACCACAAAGGACCCCAAATAGCCAAAGCAATCCTAAGAAAAAGAACAATGCCGGAGGTATCACATTCTCTGACTTCATCTTGTGCTACAGAGCAACAGTAATCAAAACAGCATGGTATTGGCAGAAAAACAGACACAGAAACCAATGGAATAAAATTGAAAACCCAGAAATAAACCCACATAAATACAGACAGATAATTTTTTACAAAAGACAAAAACATACCTTGGAGAAAAGAAATCCTCTTCAATAAATGGTGCTGGGAAAATTGGAAAGCCACGTGCAAAAGAATGAAACTAGACTGCTATCTGTCACCATGTACCAAAATTAACTTAAAATGGATCAAAGAACTAAACATAAGCCCCGAAACAATAAACTGCATAGAAGAAAACATAGGTACTAAACTTACGGACCTTGGGTTCAAAGAGGACTTTATAAATTTGACCTCAAAGGCAAAGAAAATAAAAGCTAAAATAAATAAATGGGACTATATCAAACTAAAAAGCTTCTGCACAGCAAAAGAAATCATCAACAGAACAAAAAGGCAACCAACTGAATGGGAGAAGATATTTACAAACAATGACTCCGATAAGGGGCTAATATCCAAAATGTATAAGGCACTCAATACAACTCAACAACAAAAAGACAAACAATCCAATTAAAAAATGGGCAGAGGACCTGAATAGACATTTTTCCAAAGAGGACTTACAGTTGAGATAGTATTAACATATAAGATGTTTAAGGTATACAATGTGATTATTGGAAATATGTATACATTGCAAATTGATTGCCACAATAAGGTTGGTAAATACAGGCATCCATTCACATAATTACCATTTTTGCAGCAGTAATATTTAAGATTTACTCTCTTAACAATCAATGTTAGCTGAAGCTATTGTGGTAAAAAAAATTCACAACATATATAAATCAAACCATCTTGCTGTATGCCTTAAAATTATATAATGATGTATGTCAATTATTTTTCAATAAAACTGAAAAAAACTTACTTTTTTAATAACTTGCAAGTATATAATAGAGTATCATTAATTTTAGTCACCATGCAGGACATTACATTCCTGGAACTTATTCATCTTACAGTTGTGAGTTAATAATACCCTTGGACCAACATCTCCCTATTTCCCCTAATTCTCAGCACCAGCCAACTACCATTCCAGTGTCCATTTGTATGATTTTTTTTTTAGATTCCACATATAAGTGAGAACATACAGTATGTGTCTTTCTATGTCCAACTTAATTCACTTACCATAATGCCCTCAAGGTCCATTCATGTTGTTCAAAAAGACAGGATTTCCTTTTTTATG
>NW_017731406.1:3152574-3165219 GCF_001890085.2 Hipposideros armiger | reverse complement strand
TGAGCTGTTGTTCAGCATCTTAGCTGTAGAGGGCAGTGTCAATGGCCCTCATCTGTGGGATCCGAACCGGGGCCCTCTGGCATCCCAAGCCAGTTCTTAATCATCGCGCCACTCAGCCGGCCCTGTTGCTTGTGTTAATAGTGTCATATCCAAAAAATTCTTGAACAAGACATATGTCAATAAACTTTTTTCTATGTTACCTTTTAGTAATTTTACAGTTTCAGGTATCACATTTAGGTCATTAATCTTTTTTGGGGGGGAGGGAATTTGGGGAATGGGAACAGCACTGGGGAATTGGGGGAAGGGGAACAGACAAGTAGCTGTCCTTTTGTTCTTCAGTCTAGTTGTGGAGGATGTTGCTTCACTGGCCCAAGATGGCACCATCATTGCGCTCTTCCCAGGTGAGGCAGGTCAGTCACCGGCTTCTGGATGGCCGATCACAGCAGCTTGAGGGCCAATCACGCTGACTGCTGGCTACACATGGTAGCCCATTGCAACCCACTTCAACAGGGGCTGCAGCCTACAACGTTGCTGGCGACTCACGGCAGCCCAGCTCCAGGTTGAGCTGCTGTTCACCATCTTAGCTGTAGAGGGCAGTGTCATTGGCCCTCACATGTAGGATTCGAACCGGGGCCCTCTGGAATCCCAAGCCAGCTCTTAACCATCGCGTCACTCGGCTGGCCCAGGTCATTAATCATTTTGAGTTACTTTTTGTGTCAGGTATAAGATACAGGTCCAATTTTATTCATCTTCATGTGGTTTTTCAGGGTTGCCAACGTAATTTATTTAAGAGAGTCTTCTTGGTTCTCTTGTCAAGTATAAGTTGACTATATATTTTTGGGCTGTCAGTTCATAGACACATTGGTCTATGTGTCTATTTTTATGCCACTACCATAGAGCTTTGATTACTATAGATTGCAATAAAGTTTGAAATCAGTAATCATTATACCTTTAGTTTTGTTCTTTCTGAAGATTGCTTTGGCAATTTGGACTCTTGCAGTTCCCTAAAAATTTAGGATTTTTTTTCTATTTCTATGAAAAAACATTAAAATTTTGGTAGTGATTGCATTGGAAGTATAGATGGCTTTGTGTAGTATAAATATTTTAACAATGTTAATTCTTCTCACTCATGAACACAGGATATCATTATATTTGTGTCTAATTTATTTCATTAAAGTTTTGTAGTTTACAGTGTACAATCTTTACTTTCTTAGTTAAATTTATTACTAGGGATTTTCTTTTGTTGTTGGTTCTATTGTAAATTGGGATATTCTCTTTATTTTTTTCAGATAATTTGTTGTTAATGTATAGAAATGCAACTGATTTTTATACATTTATTTTTATTCTGCAACTTCACTGAATTCCCTTATTAGTTCTAATATTGTTTTGTGGATTTTGATAGTTTTTTATATATAATATCAAATCATCTGCAAAGAGAAACAGTTTTATTTTTTTCTTCCCAATTTTCATGACTTTTCTTTTTCTTGTCTAATTTCTCTGGCTAGGGCTTCTAGTATTATGTTGAATAAGAGTGGTGAGAATCGGCAGCCATGTCTTGTTTCTGACTTTAGCAGGGAAGGTTCCAACCTTTTATCATTGAGTATAATGTTTGCTGTGGGTTTGTCACATATGACTTTTGTTATGTTGAGGTATGTTCCTTCTATACACAATTTATTGAGTGTTTTTATTGTAAAAGGATGTTGAATTTTGTCAAATACTTTTTCTACATCTACTGAGATTATCATATAAATCTTATCATTCATTTTATTAATGTATGTAGTATATCACATTTATTAATTTGCATTTGTTGAACAATCCCTGTGCCCCAGGGTTAAATCCCACTTAATCATAGTGTATGTATTGTTGAATTTAGTTTACTGGTATTTTGTTGAGAATTTTTGTATCTATATTCACCAGGGATATTTGCATGTAATTTTCTTTTCTTGTAGTGTCCTTATCTGGCTTTAGGAATCAGTGTAATGCTGGCCTTATGAAATGAGTTTGGAAGTATTCCCTCCTATTCAGTTGCTTTTGAAGCGTTTGGGAGAGATTTATGTTAATTATTCTTTAAATGTTTGGTAGAATTCACCGGTAAAACCATCTGGTCCTGGGTTTTTTAAATTACTCTTTCAGTTCCTTTACTCATTATTTAATTGTTCAAATTTTGTATTTCTTCATAATTCAGATTTGGTAGCTTACATGTTTTTAAGATTTTTTTTTAACTTTTTTCTATGTTATGTAATTTGTTGGCATACAATTGTTCACAATAATCTCTTATAATCCTTTGTATTTGTCTTATATCAGTTGCAAGATCTTCTCTTTCATTTCTGATTTTATTTGAGTCTTCTTTTTTTCTGAGTTAGTCTAGCTAAAGGTCTATCAAGTTTAATTTAAAAAGAAAACACAGCCTAGTCACATTGATCTTTTCTATTGTTTTCCTGGTCTCTATTTTATTCATTTATGCTCTGATCTTTGTTATTTCCTTCCTTCTGCTAACTTTGGGCTTTGTTTTGGAAAGTTATTAACCCTATTCATTTCTGAAAGGCAACTTTGTTAGGTAGAATATTCTAGGTTGGAATTTTTTGTTTTCGTTTTTAGCACTTTGTATATATCATCTCATTCATTCCTTACCTGCAATGTCTCTGTTGAGAAATCTTCAGAGAGCCTGTGACTGTTCCTTTATATGTGAGATTTTTTTTCTCTTTCTGGTTTTAAAATACTCTTTTCTTTAATATCAGATAGTCTTATTATAATTTGTCTTATAGAAGATTGTTTTGCGTTGAAATTTAGGGGTAAACAATTAGATTCATTAATCTCTAAATCTCCCTTCAGAATTGTGAAGTTGTCAGCCATAACTTTATTTATTTTATTTATTTTTATTTTTTATTAGTTTCATGTGTACAAAACAACATGGAGATTAGACATTTACACACCTCACAAAGTGATAACTCCACAAGTCTACTAGTCATATGACACCATACATAGCTATTACAATACCATTGACTATATTACTATATTGAACTTTACATTCTGTGACTATGGATATATTATATATAATATATATTATGTATAATATATATTATATTACATATTATATATATAATATATAATGGTTTTCCATAATATGTTATGAATATATATATAATATGTAATATAATATATATTATAATATATATAATGGTTTTCCATAATATATACATATATACACACGCACATAATATATATCTTATATGCCTGCTTCTCTCTGCACCTCCTGCAGTCAGACTCCTGCCAACACAGCTAAAGATTAGGATCTCAAGGCCCATAATCTTTCCTCTAGACCAGGGTTTCTCAACCTTGGCAATATTGATATATGGAGTCAGATAATTCTTTGTCAGGTGAAGGCCTGTCCTGAGCACTGTAGGTCTCTACACACTAGATGCCTGTAGCACCCCTTCCTTCTCATCCCAAGTAGTGACAAAAAAGAATGTCTCCAGAAATTGCCAAATTTCACCTGGGGGCAATACACTTCCCTGTTGAGAAGAACTGCTAACACCACACAGCTGACCACAGGGCACGCTGGCATTAAGAGCTTTCTTCTAGCACTCTCCCCCACATGGCTCTTACCTACCCAGTTTCCAAGCCAGAACAGTCGGCACTTTTCTGTGAGTCAACTTCTGTACCTTCTGCTACTGTTGCTGTTCCTGCTCCAAAACGGCAATGCCCTCCCTCCATTGTCCAAATCCTGCCTTTCTTCAAAGGGCCAGTCCAGGTTCCCTACATCCTCAGGACTATCCCAGTCCACAGAGAGCCCTGTCTTAAAGCTAACAACACTCATTCTTATGATCGCCAGGAAGGTCACCTAACCCCAAACAAAATCACACTTCAGCTAGAAGTGCTCTTGGAAATCATTTAGCCGCTTACTCAATGTACACTTATTAAGCACTCTTGTATAGCTAGCACTGGGGAAACATGTAATTGATAAGGTCCCCACCCTTATTTTATCTTACCATAAAAGCCTGCTTAAAGGAGCAAATGTTCTTTTTCAAATTTCAGTTGCCCAGGAAAGGAATTGCATATTCTGCCTTACTGTCCTCAGGGGGCCGCCTCACTCGGGGCAGCAGCCACATCAGGGTAGAGCTGATGCATCATCATAGCACCTGGCTCCCCTTAATCTCCCCAGCTGTAACATGGGCAATTCAGCTTAGTGCTTAAAGGTGTGTACGCAGAGGGAGAAAGATCTGGGATCAAATCCTGGCTCCTCTAGTTACTATCATGACCCTAAGTTACCGGTCTTCTGGGCCATGGTGTCTCCAACTGTAAAGGAGGATAAAACCAAGAGCCTCCTGGGAGGGGAGTCAGGTACAGCAGTTCCTGCTGGCTCATGGTTGGGGCTTACTCCCGTCCTCTTCCCTTTATAGGGAAACTTCCCCAGCGTGTCCCCACTGCTCCGCTGAGTCATCACACCCTCCTCCTCATTGCCCCTTCAAAGGCCAAGTCTCTATTCTCATCAGCATCGTACACAACCCAACACTTCCTCCGCCTGGGAAAACCTCTTGAATGCCACACCACACTCTCCTGGGTTTTCTTCTGCTTTTCCAGACTCCTTTTTGGTCTCAGATGATGGATGCTCCTTGTCAACCCAACCTCTGCCACAGGTGTATATTTTTAAAATTAGTGTTATTGTACTTTAGTTTTGTACAGCATAGTGGTTAGACAGTTAAATTATATAAGTTATATATAATTTTGGAAGTGATTCCCCCTGATAAGTCTAGTACCCATCTGACATTATACATAGTTTTTACAATATTATTGACTATATTCCCCATACTGTAGTTTACATCCCTGTGAATATTTCATAACTACAAATTCATACTTCCTATCCCTTCACCTTTCTCACCCCCTCCCCCTCCCTTCTACAACCATCAGCTTGTTCTCTGTATCCATAAGTCTATTTCTGTTTTGTTTGTTCATTTATTTTGTTCCTTAGATTCCACATACAAGTGAGATCTTGTGGTGTTTGTCTTTCTCAGTCTGACTTATTTCACTTAGCATAATACCCTCTAGGTCCACCCATATTGTTGCAAATGGTAATCTTTAATTCTTTTTTATGAATAATACTCCACTGTATAAATGTACCACAATTTCTTTATCTAATCATCTATTGATGGGCATTTCAGTTGTTTCCATATCGTGGCTGTGAATAGTGCTGCAGTAAACATAGGGGTACATATATCTTTTTGAACTAGTGTTTTGGATTTCTTTGGATACATACCCAGGAGTGGAGCTGCTTGGTCATAATGCAGTCTTATTAATCTGTTTAGGAACCTTCATACAGTTTTCCACAGTGGCTGCACCAATTTGCAATGCCATAAACAGTGCACAAGGGTTCCCTTTACTCCACATCTTCACCAATACTTGTTGTTTGTTGCTTTATTGATGATGGCCATTCTGACAGGTGTGAGGTGATATATCATCGTGGTTTTTATTTGCATTTCTCTGATGATTATTGATGTTGAGCATCTTTTCATATGTCTATTGGCCATCGCTATGTCCTCTTTGGAGAAATGTCTATTCAGGTCTGCCCATTTGTTAATGGTGTGTGTGTGTGTGTGTGTGTGTGTGTGTGTTGAGTTGTATGAGTTTTTTATTGATTTTAGATATTAACTCCTTATGAGATGTGTCATTGGTGAATATCTTCTCCCATTCAGTAGGATGTCTTTTTGTTTTGTTGATAATTTCCTTTGCTGTGCAAAATATTTTTAGTTTGATATAGTCTCATTCGTTTATTTTTTCTTTTGTTCCCCTTGCCTGAGGACATGTATCAGTGTTAATATTACTAAGAATAATATCTGAGTTTACTTCCTATATTTTCTTCTAGGAGTTTTATGGTTTGGGGTCTTACATTTAAGTGTTTAATCCGTTTTAGTTTATCCTTGTATATAGAGTAAGAAGATGGTCCAGTTTCATTTTTTGGCATGCATCTGTAAATCAATAAATCCCAGCACCATTTATTGAATAGACAGTCTTTACCCCAATGTATATTCTTTCTTCCTTTGTCATGCTACCTGATACCAGTCATAACTTTTAAAATAAACTTTCTGCTCCTTCTCCTTCTTTCTCCTTTTGGAATCACAATAATTCATCGATTGTTTCTTTTAATGGTATCACATAATCCATGCAGGGTTTCTTCACTTTTTTATCTTTATGCTCCTCTGTTTGATATCAAAAGAACTGTCTTTGAATTCACAAATTCTGTCTTCTGTTTGGTCCATTCTGAGGTTGAAGCTCACTATTTTTTTTATTAGTTTCAGGTGTACAAAACAATGTAGTAGTTAGACATTTACACCCCTCACAAAGTGATAACTCCCCTCCACAAATCTACAACCCCTCTGACATCGTATATATTGATAGCTGTTACAGCACTATTCACCATAGCCAATACATGGAAACAACCAAAATGCCCATCAGTAGACAACTGAATAAAGAAACTGTGGTACATTTATACAATGGAGTACTACTCTGCCATAAAGAAGAATGAAATCTTGCCATTTGCAATGATATGGATGGACCTAGAGAACATAATTGGAAGTGAAATAAATCAGACGGAGAAAGACAAATACCATATGATCTCTCTTATATGTGGAATCTGAATAGAATAAATGAGCAAACTAATCAGAAACAGTCTCAGAGATTTAGAGAAAAAACTGAGGGTTGCTAGATGGGAGGGGGGTGGGGTGGGCATGAGGGAGAAGGGGAAGGGATTAGAAAGCATAAATTGGTAACCACAAGACTGCCACGGGGATATGAAAGACAGTTTGGGGAATATAATCATTAATGTTCTAAAGATTTTGTAGGGAATCTGATGAAGCTTACTATTGAATTCTTTAGTTCAATCATTGTAGTCTTCAACTCAAGTATTTTGGTACCCAAATGTGTTGCTTTTCTTTTGTTGTTGACTTTCACTCATAGTAGCTTCTCTTCTCAAGTACCTTCATCTTTTTAGTTGTGAGTTTTAACCTGTGGGATTACTGCAGATGTAAAAGGGAAAACTTTCCTTAAGGTATAATTTTTTTCTGCTTCTGCCAGTAATTGGGGAGGGCGTGTCACCCTTATGTGACTGTTAAAACATTCTCCACAGTGTCCTGGCTTAGCTTTCTTCCATAAGAATATAATTTTGAGAAATTTTCATTTAAGAAAAGTAAATCTAATTGATTAATTTTGTCACTATAGAATATTTTTTGGAATAAAGTTTACATATGCATTCTATTATTGAAAAAGAGTTAGATTATTTACATTCTTTAAAAAAACACTGCTCCTAATGAATATCATTTTTTAGGGGAATATATGTGATTAGTAGATATGTTATTTATTGAATTCTAGGGTACGCCTAATTTCAACTATAGTAGGTGCTGCTAAATTATTTTCTGATGTGGTTCCACAAAATTGAACTTGGAGTTCTCATATTCCTCTGACATTTGAAATTTAAGTTATGTTATCTCATTAATATTTTAATACAAATTTAAATTTCCTTAAATCAGATATTTAGTGAACATGCAGGATTTCTCCTCAGTGAATTGCCTGTTCACATGTTTTACTCATTTTTCTATTTGTTTGACTCTTAGCCTTCACTGAGTACATAGGTAACAAATAGGTTTTCCCACCTGTGTCTTGCTTTTTCACATTTGTATGGTGTATATTACCATCACATTTTAAATAGTAATGAAATCTAATTTACCAATATTTACTTTCAGAGACAGTGTATTTTTTAGTCTTGGTTAGGAAAATCCTCCTATTTCATAGTCATAAATGTATTTATTTATATCCTTCTATATTTTTCTAATGATTTGATAGTTTTAATTTTACATTATGTTCTTTACCTGAAATTTAATTTTGTTTGTAGCATGAGTTTGAAATCAAATTTTACTGTTTTAACGTATGTTATTTAATTGTCCTAGTACCATTAAATAAATGGTCATTAGTTAGTTCCCTTGTCATTTGTAAAGCTAACTCTGTGATACAGCAATTCCCCATATACATGAAACTTTTTCTAAGCTCTCTATTTAACATAATTTATCTATTTGTCTCTCCCTCCATAATTTCCACACTAACACAACCTCTAAGTTCTTATAATATTAAGGTTTTGAAACTTGAATTATTAAGTACCATTTATATTTATTCTGCTTTTGTTTTTCAAATGCCCATTTGGTTTCTTCAACTTTTAATCTGCAAAATCAGTCTATTTAAAAGTCATATGTAAATATGACTTCTTAGGGCTTTTTTTATGTCCTACAATAGTTTCTTAATTTTCATCTTAATGGTCTTACACAACATTTGTTATTGTTTTGTAGTTTATTTTTTGGCTGATATTGTAAATAGCATTTTAAAAAATGCTACATGTTGTAATTATTATCACTTGTTAATTGATATATAGCATTTTATTATTTTCTTGTTTCTATTTACTATAGATTTTCCTTTTTTTAAAACTACTAATGGAATTGCTTATTGTGCTCTCCTCTGATTTGAAAGTTATACATTCTAATTCTATTGTCTTAGTGATCACTCTAAACATTTTAACACAAGTACATGATAGACAAAGACTAAAGTTAAACAATTTTTTATCCTCATTCAGAAGTAATGTAGTTACATCTTGTTCAGATCTACCTAAATATGTGTCAGCTTTTTGCTGTCCAATTCTCTTTCTAGCTCCTTCCTTTCTATTATAAAATAGTAATTTTAGTATTCTTTGAGAAATGATGTGAAATGGGTAAATTATCTGTTTGTTTTCTATCAGAAAATATTTTTGTCCTCACTTTTATGTAATAGTTACTTAAGTAAAGCAATCTAGGTAAATGACTATTATCTCAGCACTTTAAATATATTATTCCATTGTTGTTTTGTGGGTTTTTTGTTGTTGTTGTTGTCGCATTGTATTATATATGCTCACTTTTGCTTTGATATTCTGCAGATTCACTACAGATTTTCTAGATGTAGATTTATTATGCTAATCATGATTAAGATAATCCTTCTTGAATATGAGGATTTATATCTTTAATGAATTCTAGGAAGCTCTCAGCCATATGTCTTTGACTATTGGCTATCCAACATTGTCTCTATCATCTCCATCTGAAACATCAATTAGACGCACATTGCATGACATTGTTTTTTTTTTTCATGCTACTTGGATCTGCATTATGTTTTTTCATCTCTTTGTGCTTCTGTGTTCACTATTTAGATCTATCATCCAGCTCAGTAATATTATTTTCAGATGTACCCACTTTGCTGTTAACCTCAACTACTGATTTTTTTAAACACCTAATTATTATATTTTTATTTCAAGATTTGGTCCTTTTACAAGTATCTAAATATTAATAATATCTTGTTTGATATTTATGGTCTTAAGTTTAATATGTTTTCTTTTGTTTCTGATTATTTAAAAATATATATTATTCCTTTCCTGATTGCTTTTCTATTTTCTCAAATTATTTGGGACTTTGATACTCCTGTTTGTTATTTCTGACCTTATCACAGCAATGTTTATTTTTCTTCTATAGACCTCATGTGTTCTAGGTTTTGAAAATAATGTGTCAGAGAACTTCTGCATTTATTTTTGCTAAATACTCCAGGGGTGGCACAGGACCAATTTTATATCAATATCTTTTCTTGATGTTTGTTAAGCCTAGAAGGTGGTGTACATTTGTATCCTAAAACCGTATTTCTCAAAACTAGAGTTTTGTTTACTCAGAGAAGTTTTATTTTGGCCAAGAATGTAAGGTATTTGTTTGTTTGCTTGTTTGTTTTGCCTATCCATGCTACCTGATGGCTTTTTTCCAGTCAAAATTTTAAAAATAAAGGTGCATCCTTTATTGATTCTCAACCATGGAGGAGTATTTGAAAGTATGAAGGACTATGAGATTGTTATAATGACTGGAGTGTATTTCTCATATTTAGTGGGCAGAAACTAAGGATACCAAGCATCTTACAAATTTCAGGAACATCCTGTACAACTATTCATTAGATCACCCAAAATTTCAATAGCACTTATTGATGAAATCTGATTTTGAAGGTCCCAGGTTTATGCATAGGTCTTCTTAATCCCTGTCTCTTCATCACCCTAATCTCTGGACTCAAGTTTCTAAATTCTCTAGGACTAACAACCACTTTTAGAGAAGCTATAATATCATCTCAAGAGTTTATCTTTCTGGCTTTTGTTTCCCAATTTGTTTTGTGACTGGACATTTGTCTTTCTTTTAAGTTCTGCTATGCCATAAATTATTTAATTATACTTCTCCAGGTGTTTGTTGCAGTTTTCTCAGGTATCATCTCTTATGAACTAGAAATCATTTATCTAAATGGTAATATTAGGCCAGTATTGCTTTATACTATTTTTTAAATTTAAAGATGTGAAGCATTACTGATTGAGTTGTAACCATTTAGTTCTCCCTGAAAGTCATATTTCCTGCATTCATTGTTAGAGAAACCACTATTTTTGAATATGTATATGTATTTTGGGTCCATATTTTACATTTCATTGACCACACACAAAGTTCTATGTAATGCATTTATTTAATGTGTACAATATATTCTAAGTACATTTGTATGTTAAATGGTTAATCTAATTTTATCTTCACAAAAAAACATTACGTATTTACCCATATTTTCCTCACTCTATTGATAAGGAGATGGGGGATAAAAAGACTAGGTAGAATGTCGAGGGTCAGAGAGGTAGAAAATATCAGCGTGACAGAGTTGGGATTCCACCAAAAGCAATTTTATTCTAGGATTCCTGATCTGTTTAAATGCACTGATAAGCAACGTATAGCTCTATGTTTTAAATAGTTACCAAAATGGTATCAAACTGTGCACATTTTTCAACTTCATTTTTTTTCATTTAACATTATTATTTTTAAATATGTGACTATATTTAGAAAAAGTTCATTTAGAGTACTATAGAGCATTTTACTTCATGAAACTTGGACATCATTTATTGAATTAATTTTAAGAAATATTCACATTATTTCCTTTATATTACCCTGATAAACAACATTGGAAATAACATTCTTGTGCATGTGATGGCATTTCTCTAGGTTATATACTAAAAAGTGGAATAGCTGTGCTGTGGGATACCTACACTTTAAATATTATATTTTTTATATTATCTCCAAAGTTGTACCATTTAGAGTTCCAACAAAAATATAGGCAAGTTCTCCTTTGTTTATAATTACTATGTCAGACTTTGTCTCCTCTCTCAATTTTTATTTAGAGTTGCCTTTCTCTTAACAACTTATAGAAATTACAACATATTTGAGAATATAAAATTTGCCTTTCGTATATATTTTAGGTATCTTCTTTTTTACTTTTTTATGACTGCATGTGGTGACATTTGACAATCCAATTATTTTAATATAATTGAATATACTTTCTTTTATGAGTTATGTTTATGCAACTATTTAAGTAATATAATACCTAGTCTGAGATCATAAATATGCTCTGATTCATTTTTGCTCAGTTATTCAAAGTTATTTTTTGACATTTAAGTTCTTAAAAAAAATTCTTGTTGTTTGCTTATAATTTGAGAAAAAAAATCTAATGGTAATTTTCCCATTTAGAAAGTCAATTGTTTGAACAGCATTTATTGAATAGTTCATTTTCATACATTGATTTTAATGTCATTTCTCACTTCTGTTATGTATAAATTTTTAATATGTGTGTTTTCTGTTTCTGAATTCCTTTTCTCCTCCATTTAATCTTTATGTGTATTACTGCAATAGTACCACACTCACATACCATGTTCAATTAAAATAAATGTGTGATTAAACTTGAAATATGGTGGGGCATGTCCTTCCATTTTGTTCTTTTTTTTTTAATTAAAGTTTATTAGAGTGACAATTGTTAAAGTTACATAGGTTTTAGGTATACAATTCTGTAATACATCATCCATATATCACATTGTGTGTTCACCACCCAGAGTCAGTTCTCCTTCCATCACCATATATTTGATCCCTTTTACCCTCATCTACCACCCCCCTCCCATTTTGTTCTTCATTTTCAAAATGGTCATGGCAATTCCTATAATTTGACTTTTTATATGAATTTTTTAATTATTTATTTTATAATTTTACATATGTTTCTTCCATGATTTGTATACAAGTTGCAAATAATTGAGGCATTGTTTAGAGGAGAATTTATTTCATTCAACATAAGATTTCCCCATATGTGAACTTCGACAATGTCTCTATTTACTCAAGTCTAATTTCTGCTTTCTTTAAATTCTGCTTTAGCCGTATGTCAAAAATTTGATATAAATTTGATATAAAGTATATTTGTTGTCATTTAGTTTCAAGAATTATGTAATTTCCTTTATGATTTCTTCTCACAAATCCTCCAATTAAGTACAAATCATAAGTCACTGGGAGATTTGGGGAAATAAATTAAGACAAGAAATTATGACTGTTTTGATCAACGGCACTTCAAAATCTAAGTAGGCACAAGTTGGACTATTAATAGCTAATAGAACATCTGCCACTATAAAAAATCTTCCCCTGGGGCCGGCCGAGTGGAGCGATGGTTCAGAACTGGCTTGGAACGCCAGAGGGCCCCGGTTCGGATCCCACATATGAGGGCCAGTGACACTGCCCTCTACAGCTAAGATGCTGAACAACAGCT
>NW_017731406.1:3104017-3152434 GCF_001890085.2 Hipposideros armiger | reverse complement strand
CGGCGACTGATCTGCCTCGCCCGGGAAGAGCGCAATGATGGTGCCAACTTGGGCCAGTGAAGCAACGTCCTCCACAACTAGACTGAAGAACAAAGCAACAGCAACTTGTCTGTTCCCCTTCCCCCAATTCCCCAGCGCTGTTCCCATACCCCCAATTCCCCAATAAAAATCTTAAAAAAAAAATCTTCCCCTGAAAGTAATCTATTACTAATGGGAATCTTGGAAACCAAAAAACTGTAAAATTGGTGGGCATAGGTCAAGCATATAAAAGCTGTTAGATTGCTCACTGCCTAAATCCTGTGCTAGGATAAGTTGCTCACAAAACAGATTAGATTGACACTACTTCACCTCCTCACCTCAAGAAAATTTCTGTACAATCAGGTGCAATGTAAAACACCCAAAAATCCCCAATTCAGTGTCACATCCTTCTTAGGTATTATTAATTTGGTTCTGAGATACCTAAGAGTTAGCTAAAATAATGGGATCCTCAAGTTTTAAAGAATTGACCATCTACCTTTCAACACCTGCTTATTTTATATCTAAGATCGGTGGTCCCAGAAGCTATAGACATCTACAAAAATGGCAAAATCTTACTATGACAACCTAGAATTACAATTGTCATTATGGGAAATGTTCCAATTAGACAAGGTTGTTCATTTAAGAAGTGCACTTGAAAGCAAAGGTTTCCATATCAACAAACAGAATGGGATACCTATTTTATTGGCATATAGAAGCCTCCAAAAGGATTCAAGATTCCAAAATAGTTTCATTGAAAGATTAATTGCAAAAGGTCAATAAAAAAATTAGACACAAGAGGAACCTAAACAAAAGATGTACATGACACCTACTTCTCCCCTATATCTCCCTTTACCTAGTTACTGACAATGTACTATCCTCTATCTGAAATGCCTTTCAACTCTGAAGAGACTACAAGACCATAAACAAAAGTCCACCAAATTAGTGGCCTTACAACTGTGACAGGTCCAAGACCAAAAACCTAAAATACCTGAGCCTCCCCCATTGCACCCTCTCAGAGGTCCATCATCAAATCAATGGTCCAGAAATCAGTGTCTCATTTGTAACTGTGGGAGAGGAACTTATCTTCCACTATACTCAAGGTTCTTTTGGCTGGTCTAATAATCAAATAAACATGAGACAGATTAGCAAGGCCAAACACCCAAATTTAATACATACATATGTATGGAAACCCCACATACATGAGAGAGTAAGAGACCCCACATGCACAAGAAGTTCATGATAGAAATGGAGCATGGTTATATAAGATATTCTGAACTAGGGATTAGGGTAGTTGCCCTGGGGGCTTCAAAGGGTAATTGCAGAATAGTGAGAATAGATGTTTAGTAAATAGAAGGCTGCCCTGCCATATAGGTAGTAAAAAGGAAGGGCAGAAGTTTCTCTTGACCCTGGAACTAAAACTGTCCTTAGATCAAAACAACCCATATAATACACAGGCTCATCTTGGGGTAACTAGCTCTGAACCCCCATACAATCAACTGGGACTAAAAAAAGATTGTACTTGAGGTTTTGTGTAAATCCTGCAATACCAGCTCAAATGCCCCCATATCTATTTTTTAAATAAGGGCCCCATATGAGATATCCCAGGGCTGCAAGAACTCCTAGCGATTCTCTGATAAGCTGCTACCAGTTTCTCACTAAAACAGCCAAGGGGAAACTAATGGATAACTGATTTGAGTCTCCACCAATCAAGCTAACACCATTTACCCTACCCTAGTGATCCCCTGGGACCCTGCCCCCCTAGCTTGCAGGCCCACCCAAGCCACTTCCAATGCCTTTTCCATACAAATGGCCTGTCTTGGCTCATGCTGCAGATCTCTCCAAGGTTCACAAACCTCAAAAAGCAGACCTGGCCTTAGCATGCCCCATACCGCTTGGAAGCAGCCCCAAGCCCAGCACTTGTGGCAGCCAGCATTAGTTTACAGCTTAGCCTGTCCCAGGCACCTGCTAGCCCAGTACAAGTGGCAACCATCTATAGATCATGTAGTAGCTCATAACAAGTGACCGATCTTTGCCTACACCAGAGTCACCCCCTCAAAATGCCCCAGAAGCTGCATACCCAGTGGCCAGCTTCAGGCCACCCCAGAGAACCACTCAACCACCTCCCAAAGGGCAGAACAGGTATGCACTATAGCCACACTAGAGTGAATCTAGCTCCACAGTGTCAACCCCTGCACAATAGCGCCTCCACTGTATCACAGCTGGGCGTAACAACCAATCAGGCTGAGGGTCAATCCCTCCCATTTACATGCCAATAGTAATTAAGGCTCAACTAAAACAGGAGGGCCCACACAACCCACACAGGGACACTCCTACAGCACACAACTCAGGTGACCAGGGAGACTGTGCCACTGGGCCCCACAGGACGCCTACTACATGAGGCCACTCTACTAAGACCTGGAGACATAGCAGCTCTGCCTAATACATAGAAACAAGTACAGGGAGGCAGCCAAAATGGAGAGACAAAGAGACATGTCCCAAATAAAAGAACAGAAACAAAGCTCTAGAAAAAAACTAAACAAAATGGGGACAAGCAATCTACCAAATGCAGAGTTCCAAACACTGGTTATAAGAATGCTCAGTAATCTCAGTGAGAACTTCAATAAAAATAGAGACAGAAAACATAAAAAAGAGCCAGTCAGAAATGAAGAATGTATTAACTGAAATAAAGAATACATTACAGGGACTCAACAATAGATTGGATGAAGCAGATTATCGAATCAGCAATTTAGAACATAAGGTAGCAGAAAACAACCAATCACAACAGCAAAAAGAATCCAAAAAAATGAGGATAGTTTAAGGGGCCTCTGGGACAACATCAAGGATACCAACATTTGCTCATTGGAGCATTAGAGAAAAGAGAGAGAAAGGAATTAAAAACATATTTGAAGAAACAATGATGGAATATTTTCCTAACCTGGCAAAGGAAACTGACATAAAAGCCCAGGAAGTGCAGAGTCCCAAGCAAGGTGAACCCAAAGAGGCCCACAGCAAGACACATCATAATTAAAATGCTCGAGTTTAAGGACAAAGAGAAGAATCTTAAAAGCAGCAAGAGAAAAGCAGTTAGTTACCTACAAGGGAGCACCCATAAAACTTCCAGCTGATTTTTCAACAGAAACTTTGCAGGCCACAAGAAATTGGCAGGAAACTTTCAAAGTGATGAAAAGCAAGGAACTGCAACCAATACTACCCAGCAAGGTTATCATTTAAAATTGAAGGAGCGATAAAAAGCTTCCTGGACAAGAAAAAGCTAAAGAGATTCATCACCAAACCAACATTGCAAGAAATGTTCATGGGACTTGTGTAAGAAGAAGAAGAAATAAAAAAGAACAAAAATATGCATAATAAAATGGCAATAACTACCTATCAATAATTACTTTAAATGTAAATGGATGAAATGCTTCAATGAAAAGACACAAGATGGTTGAATGGAGAAGAGAACAAGACCCATAAATATACTGCCTACAAGAGAACCACTTCAGATTGAAATACACATACAGACTAAATTTAAAGGGGAAGAGAAAGGTATTTCATGCAAATGGAAATGAAAAAAAAAAAGCTGGGGCTGCAATATTTATATCAGACAAAATAGACTTTAAAATGAAATCAGTAACAAGAGACAAAGGACATTTCATATACAATATCTAAGATATGGAGGTAACCTAAGTGTCCATTGATAGACAATGGAATAAGAAAATGTGATACATATATACAATAATATATTACTCAGCCATATAAAATTGAAATCTTGTTATTCATAACAACATGGTGGATCTAGAGGGAATTATGTTAAGTGAAATAAGTCAAAGACAAACACCATATGATTTCACTTATATGTGGAATCTGAAAAGTAAAATAAACAATCAAAACCAAAATAACCTCATAGACACAGATAACAAACTGATGGTTCCCAGATGAGAGGGGCATTAGGGGGCTGGGTGAAAAAGGTGAAGGATTAAATAGTACAAATTGGCACTTATAAATTAGTAGGGCTTAGGGAATATAATTAATAGTATTTTAATAAGTATGTATGTTGCCTGGTGGGGACTAGACTTATTGGGCAGATCACTTCGTAAGCTATATAAATACCTAACTACTATGCTATACACCTGAAACTAATATGTTGAATGTCAACTGCAATTGAAAAAAATAAAATAAAATTTTGGAAACAAAATAGAAGAAAGAAACACTTTAAAACAAAAGACAAAAAAATTCTTCTTCTAGTCATTGAAAAAAACTCAGAAATACCCCTATAAAAGAGCATTCTACAAAATAATGCACCAGTATTCTTTTGAAATGTGTCACATTATAAAAGACAAAGAAAGACTGAGGGACGGGCCAAGATTGTAGGAGACTAAATAGACATAACTACTAGATATAAACTGTGGAAGCCTGGATCAGATCTTAAACCAGGTAAAGGGTATTAGGAAGAATATTGGTAATATAAAGTCTGCAGATTAGTTAACAATACTGAACAAGATTTAATTTCCTGGTTTTTGTAAGCATACTGTGGTTAAGGGAATCTACAAGGTATGGGCATAAAAACACCTGTGTGTTATTTTTGCTA
Organism: Hipposideros armiger; assembly: GCF_001890085.2. Classification (NCBI taxonomy): domain Eukaryota; kingdom Metazoa; phylum Chordata; class Mammalia; order Chiroptera; family Hipposideridae; genus Hipposideros; species Hipposideros armiger. The sequence goes on along the minus strand of NW_017731406.1, from coordinate 3,147,828 downwards.
CTTTTCTGTAAGTGTAAAATGATTCCCAAAGAGTAGTTGAAAATATCTGAATAAAGGTATTTAAATTATCTTAAAAATATACATAAGTGTTTTAAATCAGAAATATTCCAATTATTTCATAAAGTTCATTTCAGAATTAGAAACTGAATCAAATTAATTTTATAGTAATAAGCACTTACTACTTACTGTTGAATTCCTCAAACATTCCAGTAAATTGTCTCACTTGCCATTTACATCAATCCTGCACAGAAAATATGAGATCCATGTTACAGATTAGAAACAAATGTTCAATGAGGTGACAGAGTGTTTTGTCAAAGAGCATATACCCATTTGTAATGGAGCTGTGTCTTAGTACATTGCCCTTTACCATAATCTCATGCTGTTTCCAAATGCCTGCTATGTGCAAGATACCCTGCTGCATTCTCTGACATAACACATTTGATATTTTGTTAAAATAATAAAATAATAAAAAACTATGGACTTTTGAAAAAGCATATTCTAAAACTGAAAGGCTTGGTGGCAGTTTGCTAAGAGCATTAGACATGTATTAAAGATGTGATATCATATGATGATAAAGAAGCATTCAATAGAGGAGCCTCCTTTGATCAGAAAAACAGGAATTAATTTTCTAGTATGCTTTTGCCTCAAGCTCCTCAGATTTTAGATACACTGTGTTTGATTGCCAGAAACACTAAGCCATTCTGGTGTTTTTCTGAGCAACCGTGTTGCTTTTCTTTTAGACAACACAGCATCAATGGCTGAGAGAAAAACAATTTGTCCTGTCAAAATTCACTTACTGTGCACTGTGGGTGTTTCTCCATTTGGCAGATTTATGCCTTGTATTAAAACTAAAAGCAATGCCATTGCCAATTGAGGTATTTATCTTTGACATTTACTGTCACTCTTCTCACTTCTCAGAGGACACCACACAGCTTAATATTACCATTTTGTTGTGAAATTACTAACGCACTACCAAATCTTGCTCCCTGAAGATACTGGGAATCACAATGTTAATCATCAGAGTGGCAGACACAGATGGGAGGTTGGTAATGCTATCTTTTGGAAAACATATAATCCTTAGTTGAAATAGATGAAAGAAGACAGGTGATTATTGTTGGATATTTTTTTAGTAAAATTATTATGAGAGAAGGTGACCAATTTGACAATACAGGCAAAGCCACCTTTTAATCACTCCCGAGTTACAGCCCGGAAAGTGCCAGAGAAAGCTGCTCCACATTGTGTTTTCCAAATGTTAAAGGTCATTCTTGAAAAAAGTTTTCTTTTGACCTTGAAACTTGATTCCTTTAATTGTCAGGATGAAATAAAGTCAGTGAATTGTAGCTTTGTTTTAAGAGATGCAAATTTTTTAGGAACTGTATTGAAACCTTCAATTCACATTAATTGGGTATACTTTATTGAAATAGTCTCACAAGTATCGGCAATATATAGAAGAGGTTAAGACCATTACCTCCAGTGCCTTCATTCATGCAACACCATTCTTTCAATGCATATTTTTTGACTGTCTTTCATACGCCATGTATTGGGTTGTCGGAAAAGTCATAACGCATTTTTGCAACAAAAAACAGAAAAAAAATACGTCATGACTTTTCTGACAACCCAATATTTTTCTAGGTACTGGAAAAAAGGCAGTGAATTAAATAATCAAAATCTACCCTATAAGAAGCTCACATACTTGTGTGAAGATAATAGCTAACAGTTTTTAAGCTAGTGTTCTCAGTGCTTTACATATTTTTACTCATTTATCTATCACAGCAACCCTATATTTTTTTAAGGAACCACCATGTCATTAGCTTTATTAACAATTTCAAAAAATACAATATGATTAAGTGGTTTAAATGTAATAATATAATGCCTTATACAATTGGAGAGATTTATTAAAGTGTATAGTATTATTACAAGCAATTTGCTATTTTATATAACATTTAGGTTGATTTTTTTAAATGCTGACTGAAAAACTTTTTCAACTGGATTTTCCCCCTAAAATTTATCTTACCTTTTTTGAGACTATTCATAGTATAGCTCACACATATAAATGCATTTAAAATAATTATTTTATATCAAAATTCAATTGAGGTTAGTTTGATTAATTAATGATTCTACATGCTATTGTGACTTTTCACCCCATACTAAGAATGGGATGAATATAATACAAACATTATTAAGATATTACAAAAAGTCAAAGCCCATAAAAAGCACCTCATTATGAAATTTATCCCTTGCCTTATAAAATTAATAAGTATAAAGCTGATGATGTTGACCATACATCTAATATTGACTGTGGAAATGGAAAGGTGTTATCACAGGTAGACACGTGTACATGTAAAAATTAATATGACTTCATATAAATAAAATTTGACTTTAAAAAAAGTAATTTACCACATGTCACAGTTTAAATCTGATAAAAAAAAGTGTTCCAGAAAAAAAATTAAAGAACTTTTGAATAGGGTTATCTCTGAATTTTCTGTTATCTTAAGTTTTGAGATATAATTCATACCATAAAATTCACATTATAAAGTGTAAAAATTCAGTGGTTTTTGCTAAGTTCACTAGACTGAAGCATCACCACTACCTAATTCTAGAACATTTTTATCACCCTCAAAAAAAAAAAATCCCATGGTAGTCAATCTCCATTTGTCCCATCCCCCACCCCCTGGCAATCACTAATCTACTTTCTTTCTTTATGGATTTTTCTATCTTGACAATTTCATATAAATATAAAAAACTTTACGTGGTATTTTGTGTTCGACTTTTAAAAAAGATTTTTAATTAAAATATAGCTAAATACAACATTATGTCAGTTTCAGGTAAACACAAGTTGTTCAATATTATATACCTAAAGAAGTGATCAACATGATAAGCTCAGCAACCATCTGACACCTTACTATGCTATCACAATATTACTGACTATATTCCCTATGCTGTATATTGCATCCCCATTACTTGTTTTATACCTAAAATTTTGAACCTTTTATTCCCCTTCACATTACCCACCCCACGTGTTTAATTTTAAAATTACAGTTGACATTCAATAGTATTTTATATTAATTTCAGGTGTACAGCATAGCGGTTAGACATTTATAGTTTAATAAGTGGTCATCCTGACTAGTCTAGTACCCACCTGGCACTATAATCATACATAGTTACTACCATATTATTGACTCTATTCCCTATACTTTACATTCCCATGACTATTTTGTGACTACCAATTCGTACTTCTTAATCCCTTCACCTTTTTCACACTGCTCCGCAGTCCCCTCCTATCTATCATCTCAATAAATCTAGTACACATTTGACACCATACATAGTTATTACAATATTATTGACTATATCCTTTATGCTATACCCCACATCCCCATCACTGCTGTGTAGCAACCGATTTGTACTTCTTAATTTCTTCTACTTTTTCAGCCACCCTCAACCCCCTCCCATGTGGAAACCATCAAAATGTTCTCTGTATCCATGAGTGTGTTTCTGTTTTCCTTGTTATTTTGCTCTTTTAGATTCCACATATAAGCAAAATCACATTGCATCTGTGTTTCTCTATCTGACACACTCTACTCAGCACAAAACCCTCCAGGTCCATCCATGCCACTGCGGATGGCAAGCACACATTCCGTTCCATGGTCAAGCAATATTCCACTGTATATATATGTATGACCTCTTTGTTATTCATTGATCCACTGATGGACACCCAGGCTGCCTCCACACCTTGGCCATTGTAAACAATGCTGCAATGAACATATGATGCACACGTCCCCTCAAAGTAGCATTTTGGATATCTTCGGACAAATACCAAAAAGTGGGATTACTGTGTTTTTCTTTTTCTCTCGTTATAGCCATTGTTTTAAAGTCTATTTTGTCTGGTATAAGTATTGCTACTCCAGCTTTTTCTTTTTTCTTTCCATTTTCATGAAATCTTTTTTCCATCCCTTTACTTTCAGTCTGTGTGTGTCTTTCAATCTGGTGAGTCTCCTGTCGGCAGCATATGTGAGGGACTTATTTCCTTATTCATTCAGCCACCCTGTCTTTTGATTGGAGTATTTAATTCATTTAGATTGAGAGTAATTGTTGATAGCTATGTAGTTACTGCCATTTTATTAGTCATAGTTTGAATCATTTTTTCTTCTAAAGGGAGTCCATTTAACATTTTGCAATACTGGTTTGGTGGTGATGAACCCCTTTAGCGTTTTCTTGTCTGGGAAGCTCTTTTTCTGTCCTTTGATTCTAAATGATAGCTTTGCTGGATAGAGTAACCTTGTTTGTTTTATAGATCCTTGCTTTCCATCACTTTAAATATTTTGTGCCAATCTCTTTCTGCCTGCAAAGCTTCTTTTGAGAAATCAGCTGACAATCTTATGGGAGCTCCGTTGTAAGTAACTAGTTGCCTTTCCTTGATGCTTTTAGGATTTTCTTTGTCTTTAACTTTGCCATTTTAATTATAATGTGTCTTGGTGTGGGTCTTTTTGTGTTCCTCTTGTTTAGGACTCTCAGCACTTCCTTGGCTTGTATATCTATTGCCTTCACCAGGTTAGGAAAGTTTTCAGCCATTATTTCTTCAAATAGATTCTCAATCCCTTGTTTTCTCTCTTCTCCTTCTGGCACCTTTATGAAGCAAATATTGTTACACTTGATGTTATCGCAGAAGTGTCTTAAACTATCCTTTTTCTTAATCTTTTTTCTTTCTCCTGTTCTGATTGGGTACTTTCTGCTACCTTGTCTTCCAAATCGCTGCTTCAATCCTCTGCTTCATCTAGTCTGTTGGTAATTTCTTCTAGTGTATTCTTCATTTCAGTTGTTGTATTCTTCACTTCTGACTGCTTCACTTTTATGGTGTTTATGTCTTCGTTTTGCTTGCTATCTCTCTGTTAAAGTTCTCATTAAGTCCTTGAGCACCCTTATTATTGTTTTGAACTGTGTGTCCGGTAGATTGCTTGCCTCCACTTCTTTTAGTTCTTTTTTGTGAGTTTTCTCCTGTTCTTTCATTTGGGACATATTTCCTTTTCCCCTTATTTTGGCTGACTCTCTGTGTTTGTTTCTATACAGTAGATCTGTTATGTCTCCCAGTCTTAGCCAGATGGCCTTATGTAGTAGAACCCCTATGTGGCTCAGTGGCACAGTCTCTCTGGTCACCTGAGCTGGGTGCTCCAGGAATGTCCCCCGTGTGATTTGTGTGTGCCCTTCTGTTATAATTGAGCCTTGATTGCCATTGCCATGTCAGTAAGGTGGGATTGACCCTTAGGCTCACTGGCTGTGTTATTTGGCCATATCCACACCTTACGGACAGTTGTGTTGGGGCTTACCCCACAAAGCAGGATTCACCCCCAGCATACTGAGGTGCCTGTTGAGATCGCTCTTTGTGTGTGCCACTTGTGGGACTAATTGGGTGGTGTTCTGCTGTGGTCTAAAGCCGACCTCCAAATATGTTTTTTTCTGGGGCCTCTTGGAAAGGTTCCAGTAAAGGCTACTGCCTGTGATTGACGCAGGTTAGCCACTGCCTGTGGCTGACTGGGGATTACCTGATAGGGGCTACAAAGCGATCTGTGTTTGGTTGGTGCCCGTGCTGGACATGGAGACTCATGAGAGAGACCACACTACAATCCGAGGATGGCTGCCACCAGTACCAGGCCTGGGGTAGCTCCTGAGAGCTTCTGAAAAAGCTAGCACATCCCAACATCTGCTGCCACATGCTGGCTCCTGTAAGGTTCAGCCATTGATAAATCCTTGTGCAGTATGTGAATTGGGTAAGGCAGGGTCTCAAGGAGTCGCCAGGGTGGGACAAGTGGTGTTCTCCAAGTTATTTTAGATTCTGGTTTGGTGCCAGTACTGAGCCTAGAGCTACTTAGCAAAAGTCTCAAAGCACACAGAGGACAGCTGTTGCTTACCTGGGGCCCACAGACCCCAGAGATTTATCCAAGAAAGAGTGCAATGTGGGTGGGGATGGCTGTTCCAGGAGAAAGTGCCTCAGGAGTTGAATGAGTTGGGTGGGGCAGAGCCCTAGGGAGTCACCAGGATGGAGTGAACAGGTGGAGCAAGTGGAGTTTACCAGGTCATTGCAAATTCAGATTTGGCCATGTGTGTGGGGGGGGGCACTCAACATAGAAAGATGGCACCTGCCTGTTGGTTGCACTGGAAGAGGGTTCTATACAAGGAAAATGGCAACTGTCCTTCCAGTCCTAAAGCTGAAGCCACACAACTCAGTCTCTCTTTGTATGTCTCTGATGCCTCTCGAGTTACTGTCCCTCTGCCAGAGCACAGGGTGAGTGCCTGCAAGCAAGTGAGCCTATGTGTGGGCCCTTTAAGAGGACATTTGGGTTTCTCACAGACTTCTGTCCAACCTGGATGGCAAGTATCCCTATTGTTTTTCCCAGTCAGATGTTGTGGAGGCTCCTCTTACCAACATCAACACTACGGGCTGGGGAGCCTGGTGTGGAGCTGGGGTCCTTTGCACCTCCAGGGGGAATCTCTGTGGCCAAGATATCCCTCCCAATTCTTAACTACCACATGGAGGTTTGGGGACAGCCTGTTCTGTGTATCTGCCCCTCCTACCAGTCTCAATGTGCCTTCTTATTTATATCTTTAGCTATAAAACTTCTATTTAGCTAGACTTCAGATGGTTCTCCAGTTTGACTGTTCCATAATTTATTGTAATTTTAATATGGTCACAGAATGAGGTAGGCACATTATTCATGTACTTTATCACCTTGGATCTTTCTCCTGTGTACCCCGACTTATTTTATTTAGTATGCTAAGGTTCATCCATGTTGTAGCATGTATAAGCACTTCAGTCATTTCTATGGCTTAAATATTCTACAATATGTGTATGCCACATTTTGTTTCTAAAGTCATCAGTTGATGGATATTTGGATTATTTTAACCTTTTGATTATTCTGAATAATGCTGCTATGAATATTCATTTATAAATTTTTGTAGAGCTGTACATTTTCAATTTTCTTTGGTATAGACCTAGAAGTGCAATTGCTGAATAATATGGTAACTCTATGGTTAACTTTTTGAGGAACTGCCAGACTGTGTGCTGAAAAGGTTGAACTATTTTACATTCCCATCATTAATATATAAGGGTTCCTATTTTTTCACATACTTTCTAAACGTATTGTCTGATTTCTTCTAATTAGCCATCATAGGGGTTATAAAGTGGTATCCCATTGTGGTTTGATTTGCATTTCCCTACTGAATAATTTTGAGCATTTTCCATGTGCTTACTGACCATTTGTATATGTAATTTGAAGAATATCTATTCAAATATTTTGCCCTTTTAAATTGAATTATTTATTGAATTGCAAGTGTTATTTTTTATATTCTGGATAATATATGCTTATCAGATATGATTTGCAATTTTTTTCTTTATTCTGTGGGTTGACTATCATAATTTGTGTATATAAAGCACAAAAGTTTTGAAATTTTGAAACATAATTTTAAAATTTTTGATGAATTCCAACTTATGCTATTTTTCTTTTTTGTGTGTGTGTTTTTTTTTGTTTGTTTTGTTTTGTTTTTTTTTAGCTGAGCCATCCTGCTACCTGTTGGCAGCTCAGCGGCTGCTCAGCTCGGGCTGGACTCGAACCGCTGTTGCTCAGAGCTCAAACTTTTGAGCGACCTCTTAACCAACTGAGCTACTCGGCCGGCCTTATGCTATTTTTCTATTGCCTGTTTCTGCTTTATGTGTCCTTTCCAAAAGTATTGCTTAATTTAAGGATACAAAGATTAACACTATATTTTTTATGACTTTTATACATGTAGATTATTATATTAAGCTTATCCATTGTTAATTTTTTTGTGTACAATGTGAGGAAAGGGACCAACTTTATTCTTGTACATATAGATATTCAGTTGTCCTAGAATCATTTGTTTAACAGACTATCCTTTTCCCCATTGAAATGTATTGGCGTTCTTGGCAAAAATTAATTGACTGTCAATGTGAGGGTTTATATCTGAAATATCAATTACAGTTTATTCATATATATGTGTATCTTTATACCAGTACCACATGGTCTTGATTATTATACTTTTGTAATAAGCTTTGAAGAGAGGGAAGCAGGAGTCCTCCAAATTTTTTTTGTTTTCAAAATTGTTTTTGTTATCTGGGTACCTTGGATATCTATATAAATTTCAAGATCATGTTTTCAATTGCTACAAAAAGGCAGCTGGGATTTTGACAGGGATGACTGATGCTGGAGATAAATTTGAGGAGTATTTCCATCTTATTAATGTTAGGTCTTCCCATCCATGAACATAGGATAGCTGATGAAATATTAAATATATAGATCAATGTAACACATACATATATGGTAAACTGATCTTCAGCAATGATATCAAGATAAGTCAATGGGAACAGATGATCTGTTCAAGAAATGGTGCCATAACTATTAAATACACACACACAGAAGAACCTTCAATTCTATATCATATAAAAACACTGAAAATGGATCACAGATGGAAAAACAAGATAAAATTATTGAAAAATATAAAGGAAAACATATGATAAAATATTTAAAACCCTAGGGAGCACAAAGATGACTTACAATAGGACACAATTAGAGGCGGATCCAAGATAGTGATGTAGAATAATGCTGAGTCCACCCCCTCCCAAGAACACATCCAGTGTACACCTATATTTAGAGCAATTCAGGAAATGTGCAAACTAGTAGGCACTGTGAAGTGCTCACTCAGGGCAACACCACCTAGACCTGGCATGGGCAACAGCCAATTAAAGCAACAGGGCATGCCGAGCACACACAGGACAGCCCTGCCCAGATCAGAAGGGCAAGAAAGTGTACCCACAATCAGGCTGACCCTAACCAACTCCATTCTAGTTGTGGACAGACAGAGGAAAGAGCTACCACACATGCGTGTACACCAGGCTGTACTGCTCAGAATCCACTCCTCTGGACAGGCAGCACACCAGGCACCACATGTACCCATTCCAAATACAACCGGCCTGCCAAAACCATCTGGCACATGGTCTATACACAGACCACTTTTTTTTAATTGTTAGTTTCAGGTGTACAGAACAATGCAATAGTTACCCTTTTCACCCTCACAAAGTAACTACCCCCCATCTATTGCCTTCCCACCCCCAATATCATGCTTATCTATTACAATTCTATTGAATCCGTTCCCGCTCTCTACTTCATGTCCCGAGACTTGGGAGGGGGTGAGGATGAAGGAGAGGGGAAGGGATGAGACAATACAAATTGGTAATTGCAATATGGCCTCAGGGATAGAAAAAGACAGTCTGAGGAATATAATCATTAATGTTGTAAATATTTCTTAGGGGGCCAGATGGACCCATGAACTGTTGGTGAGTCCACTTCATAGTCGATGTAGAGGCCTGACCACAGGCCACTTTTTAAGATTGGGAGAGAGAGCTATTTTAACACATAGGAACAAACACAGAAACTCAAACAAAATGCGAAGACAGAGAATATACCCCAAATGAAGGAATAAGGGAAAACACCACACACACACACACAAAAACCCCCAAAACTCTAATGAAATGGAGATAAGTAATTTGCCTGATAAAGAACTTAAAGGAGATTGATGACAGAATCATGGCAGCATGAAGGGTCCCCCTTGATCTCTCCCCTTGAAGTTACAACATGTTGAACAGCTATAACTCAACACAGGATTCCTTATGCAACACACAAACACATCTGAGAGACCCAAGCATTGAAACATCTGAAGGTGGGTGAATTGAGGAGAACAGGGAAACAGGGAAGGCAGACATACAGAGATGGGGGCCACTGACACAGCCCAGAGCTCACTGCAGTCCCAGAAGAGGGGAGGATTGAGACTGCAGATGCACTCTCTGTGGCCCCAAATAATCCTGTCTGAACGATCAGCATACAATACAGCTGAAGCCAGTAATCAGGGTAGAGACTTTGCAGCAAAGACCGCATACAAAAATGTGACAACTGTGGTCTAACAGCTCTCATGCCATGCAGTAAACAAACCCATGGAGCATAGTTGCCTCCCCTGATCCTCTCAGAACTTACCTACCCCAGACCTTCCCAGTGTTAACAGCAGATCCCAGAAAAAACTGTAGCAATGTTGGAATAAAACGCAGAATATCTACAGCCCTCAGAACCAGAGAGACAGTTCCTGAATGGTAGACACACACTGTAGCTACTTCAAGTGACAAGGGAAGAAATATAGGGGTGAGGCAGCTGGGTTCTGGCAGTCACCATTGCTCACAGGAAAACAAAGCCACAACACAACAGTTGACTCTCCCAACCCACTCCACTCCCACCTTTCCTGGCTGATCCTGGGGCGGGGGGCCATATAGGGCTACAGAGGTGCACAGCTCTGCATGTGGCTGCAGGGGCAGCACTGGGATTTCAGGAGTTCAGAACACTACCTCCCACCACATCTTCCCATGAAGGTGGTGCCCTAAGACGGAGGCAATCTGTTCATAGATGAGATGCCCAACTCCCCAGAGAATCTTCCACTGCAATAAGCCAGAATAGGGCAAGAGAAACTAAACAACAATGCTCCAGCACTACCTACTAGAAAACAAAAGAAAGACCTCTTCATGTCAACCTGCTGCAGAATCTATTTCCACAAATGCCCAGGAAGAGAAATAATTCATCAATTACCACGAATAACCAACATAACAAGGAAGCTCAGAATGAAAATGAAAAATTCCCAGAACACAAAATTAAAGACATGGAAATATGTGACTTAAATTACAGAGAATTCAAGATTGCAGTTCTGAAAAAACAAGATCCAAGAAAACTTACATAGGCAGTTTAATGAACTCAGAAAGAAAATCAACAAACAAAATGAGAGCTTTACCAAAGAGACTGAAATTTTCAAAAGAACCAAATGGAAATTCTGGACCTGAGGAACTGAATGAAAGAGATTGAAGGATTAAATAGTGAGCTTAGTAAATAGATGGAGGAGAGAATTAGTAACATCTAAGATCGAAATAAATGAAATATAGTCTAAAAAAAAATACAAAAGGACCATGAAGCCAAGAGCTGATTTTTTGAAAAGATAAACAAAATTGACAAAACTTGAACTGAATTCATCGAGAAAAAAAGAGAGGACCCAAATAAATAAAATAAAAAACAAATGTGGACAAGTGACAACTGACACCAAAGAAATACAACGGATTATAAGAAAATATTATGAAGAATTATATGCCAACAAATTGGACAACCTCGAAGAAATGAATAAATTCCTAGAAACATACAATCTTCCACAGCTCAATGAAGAAGAAACAGAGAAGCTTAGTCTGGCCCTTTGCATCCACTTCCATCAGTTCTTGTGGTCGCTCTTCAGACCTCAGCTGCCAAAATGGTGAAGCAGATTGACAGCAAGTTGGCTTTTGAGGAAGCTTTGAACAGTGCAGGAAATAAGCTCATAGTAGTTGACATCTTAGTGGTGTGGGCCTTGCAAAATGATCAAGCCATTCTTTCATTCCCTGTCTGAAAAGTATTCTAATGTGGTGTTCCTTGAAGTAGATGTGGACAACTGTCAGGCTGTTGCTTCAGAGTGTAAAGTCAAATGTAAGCCAAACTTCCAGTTTTTAAAAAATGGACAAAAGATGGGTGAATTTTCTGGAGTCAATAAGAAAAAAGTTGAATCCACCAGCAATGAATTAATCTAATTAAGTTTTCTGAAAACATAACCAAGCTCTTTAAAACTTGTATTTTTTTTTTATTTCCAAGAAGGAAAGATAAAGTAGAAAATTATACTCAACTGTCATCTAATTATAAATAAGAATAAAATATTAATTCTACTGGTTTTATTTTTGTTTTTTTTCTTTAAAGAAGAAACAGAAGGGCCGGCCGAGTGGCGCAATGGTTAAGAACTGGTCTGGGACGCCAGAGGGCCCCGGTTCGGATCCCACATATGAGGGTCAGTGACACTACCCTCCACAGCTAAGATGCTGAACAACAGCTCAACCTGGAGCTGGGTTGCCATGAGTCGCTGGCGACGGCGTAGTCTGCAGCCCCTGTGGCAGTGGGTTGCCATGGGCTACTGTGTGTAGCCAGCAGCCAACGTGAGCGGCCAGCAGCCGCAGTGAGCGGCCGTCCAGAAGCCGGCGACTGATCTGCCTCACCCGGGAAGAGCGCAATGATGGTGCCAACTTGGGCCAGTGAAGCAACGTCCTCCACAACTAGACTGAAGAACAAAACGACAGCAACTTGTCTGTTCCGCTTCCCCCAATTCCCCAGCACTGTTCCCTTCCCCCCAATACCCCAATAAAAATCTTAAAAAAAAAAAAAGAAGAAACAGAAAATCTAAACAGACCAATTACTATTAATTAATCAAATTGGTAGTCAAAAACCTCCCATTAAACAAAAGTCCTGGACTTGATGGCTTCACAGGTGAATTTTACCAAACATTCAAATAAGAATCAATACCTATTCTTTCCTAACTATTCCAAAAAATTAAGTGAAGGGAAAGATCCCAAACTCATCCTACAAGGCCACCATTACCCTGATTCCAAAACGTGACAAAGACACTACAAAAAAAATTCAATATATCTGAGAAACATAAATGAAAATACTCAACAAAATGTAAGCAAACTGAATTTTGCCATACATTAAAACGATCATACACCATGATCAAGTGGTATTTATTCTGAAGATGAAAGGTTAGTTCAATATCTGCAAATCAATTAACATGATACTCCACATAAACAAAGTTAAATACAAAAATCATATTATCATAACAATAGATGCAGAAAAAGCATTTGACAAAAACCAGCATCTATATATGGTAAAAATTCTCAGCAAAATGGGAATAGAGAGAAAATACATCAACATAACAAAGGCCATATGTGATGACCCTAACATCATACTCAATGGGAAAAATCTAAAAGCAATTTCCTTAAGATTAGGAACAAGACAAGGACATTCATTTTCACCATTTTTATTCAACATGGTATTGGAAGTCCTAGCCACAGCAATCAGACAAGAAAAAGAAATAGAAGGCCTCCCTCCAGATGGGAAAGGAAGAAGTAAAACTATCATTATTTGCAGATGACACAATACTATATATAGAGAACCCAAAAGATTCCACTAAAAAAACATTAGAACTGGTAAGTGAATTCAGTAAAGTAGCAGGATAAAAAATTAATATTTAAAAATTGGTGCAGTTTTATACACCAATAATGAAATAGCAGAAAGATAAATTAAGAGAACACTCTCACTTGCAATTACATTATAAAAGTACTTAGGAATAAATTTAACCAAGAAAGTAAAAGATGTGTACTCAGAAAATTACAGTACATTGAAGAATGTAATTGAAGAAGATACAAATAAATGAAAGCATATATCATGTTCATGGATAGGGAGAAACAACATTGTTAAAATATCCATACTACTCAAAGCAATCTATAGATTCAGTGCAATTTCTATAAAAATACCAAAGACATTTTTGACAGAACTAGAACAAATAAAAAATTATATGGAAACATAAAAAGCCTGAATAGCCACAACAGTCTTGAGAAAGAAGAACAAGGTTGGAGGTATCATGCTATCTGATATCAAACTATACTACAAGGCCCTAGTAATCACAACGGCATGGTAGAGGCATAAAAACAGACACATAGATCAATGTAGCAGAATAGAGAGCCCAGAAATAAATCCATGCTTATATGGTCATTTAATCTATGACAAAGAAGGCAGGAATATACAATAGGGTAAGGACAGTTTATTTGATAAATGGTGTTGGGAAAACTGGACCGATACATGCAAAAACCTAAAACTGAACCACCTTCTTACTGCATATGAAAGTATAAGCCCAAAATGGATTAAAGACTTAAATGTAGGAGTGGAAATCATACACTCCTAGAAGAAAACATAGGCAGTACACTCTCGGATATTACTCTTAGTAGTTATTTTATGATATAGCTCCTTGGGCAATGTAAACAAACAAAATAATAAACAAACAGGACAACATCAAACCAAAAATATTTTGCACAACAGAGGAAACCATCAATAAAATGAAAAGACTACTTGTTGAATGGGAGAAAGGATTTGCCAATGACACATCTGATAAGCAGTTAATATCCAAAATTTAGAGACAACTCATACAACTCAACACCAAAACAAAACAAAACAAAAACCCAATTAAGAAATGGGCAGAGGACCTGAATAGATATTTCTCCAAACAGGGCATACAGATAGCCAATAGGCATATGAAAAGACGCTCAATATCACTAATCATTAGAGAAATGTAAATTAAAACCACAGTGAGATACTTCCTCACACCTGTCAGAATGGCTATCATCAATAAATCAAGAAACAACAAGTCTCTCAAATTTGTAGCTACAAAATAGTCACAGGGATATATAGTCAATGATGTTGCAACAAGTATGTATAGTGCCAGGTAGGTAGTAGACTAATCCAGACATAATTATGTAAATATCTAACCACTATGATGGACACCTGGAACTAATATAAAGCAATACTGAATGTCAACTGTTAGTGAAAAAGAAATAATAATAATAATAATAATAATAATAATAATAATAATAATAAAAACAAGTGCTGGTTAGGATTTGGAGAAAAGGGAACACTCATGCACTGTTGATGAGATTGCAAATTCATGCAGCCACTACGGAAAACAATTTGGAGGTTCCTTAAAAAATTAAAAAATAGGGCTGGCCGAGTGGCTCAGTTGGATAAGAACGTGAGCTCTGAGAAACAGGGTCGCCAGTTCGATTTCCACATGGGCCAGTGAACTGCGCCCGAGCTGAGCTGCTGCTGAGCTGTCAACAGGTGGCAGGACGGCTCAGCTGGTGAGAGCATGATGGTGGGCTATGCCCACCTGCAACTAAGATTGAACAAGGCACCATGAGCTGAGCTGCCACTGAGCTACCAACAGGCAGCTGGATGGTGACTGGACTTGGAAATGAGCTAGCTGTGCCCTCCACAACTAAGATTGAAGGACAACAACTTGGCTGTTCCCCTTCCCCAATTCCCCAATAAAATCTTTAAAAAAAAATAGAACTACCTTATGGCCCATCAATTCTACTTCTGCATTTTTATCCAAGAAATGCAAAACACTAAATAAAAAATTATATGCACCCCTGTGTTCACTGCAGTGTTATTTATAATCATGAAGATATAGAAGCCACCCAAGTTCCCATCAATAGACCATTGGATAAAGAAGATATGTTGCATTACTCAGATACAAAAAAGAATGAAATCTTACCTATGGTGACAACATGGGTGGACCTAGAGGGTATTATGCTAAGTGAAATAAGTCAGACAGAGAAATACAAATACCATATGATTTCATTTATATGTGGAATCTATACAATAAAACAAACAAACAAACAAACAAAAAAACAGAAACAGACTGGCAGATATGGAGAACAAACTGATGGTTACCAGATGGGAGGGAGTTTGGGGGCTGAGTAAAAAAGTTGCAAGGAATAAGGAGTACAAATTGGTAGTTACAAAATAGATTGATGTGAAGTATAGCATAGGAATTACAGTCAATAATATTGTAATAACTATGTATAGTGCCAGGTGGGTATTAGAGTATCAAGGAGATCACTTGGCAAATTCTATAAATGTCTAACCACTATCCTATAGACATGAAACTTACATAAAATAATATTGAACGTCAACTGTAACTGAATAAAAAAGTTAAAAAGGAAAAAATAACAGTAGTTAAAAGAAAAGATTATACACCATGATCAAGAGGAATTTATTCCAGGGATGCAATGGTGATTCAATATCCAAAAAACAATTATTGTGATACACTATATCAACACCAATGATAAAAATCATATGATCATCTCAATACATGTAGTGAAAGCATTTGAGAAAACTCAACATCCATTTATAATAAAAACTCAACAGTGTGTGAATAAAAGGCACTTACCTCAACAAGATAATGCACACAGCTAACACCATACGCAATAGCTAAAAGTTGAAAGATTTTCCTCTAAGATCAGTAAAATGACAAGGATGCACATTCTCACTATTATTTAATACAGCATTGGAAGTCCTATTCAGAGTAATCAGACAAGATCAAGAAATAAAGGTTATACAAATGGAAAAAAAAAGTAAAACTGTCATTATTTGCAGATGACATGATACTATATATAGAAAACCCTACAGAATCCACCAAAATTAATAGAAATGATAAATGAATTCAGTAAAGTAGCAGGATGCGAAGTTTATACATAGGAAATCTTTCACTTTTCTATATACTAATAACAGACAAACAGAAGGAGAAATTAAGAAAAATTCCCACTTACAATTACATCAAAAAGAGTAAAATACCTAGGAATAAACTTAGCCAAGGTGCTGAAAGATCTGTACTGTGAAAAGTATAAGACAGCAAAGAAAGAAATTGAAGGGGACACAACAAATGCAAGGATATGCTGTGCTCATGGATGCGAAGGATTAATATTGTTAAAATATCCATACTATCCAAAGAAATCTACAGATTTAAAGCAATCCCTATCAAAGTACCAATTGCATTATTCTCAGAACTGAAACAAGTAATCCTAAAATTTATATGGAATCACAAAAGATCACAAACATCCAAAGCAACCTTGAGAAAGATCAATGTTGGAGGTATAATGCTCCCTAATTTCAAACTACAATACAAAGCTATAATACTAAAAATAGTATGGTACTGGCACAAAAACAGACAAATAGATCAACAAAACAGAATAGGGAGCCCAGATATAAACCATCACTTATATGGTCAGTTAAGCTATGACAAAGGAGTTAAGAATATGCAATGGCGAAATGACAAACTCTTCAACAAGTGGGTAGGGAAAACTGTATAGATACATGCAAAAAAATTAAATTAAATTAAAACTAGAGCACTCTCTTACACCATAAACATAAATAAATTAAAAAAATGGATTAAAGACTTAAATGTGAGACCTGAAAACATGAAACTTCTGGAAGAAATCATAGGTAGTAAACTACTTGACATCAGTTTTAGTCATATGTTTTTAGATATGTCCCCTTGAGCAAGGGAACCAAAAGCAAAAAGAAACAAAACTTAATCAAACTAAAAGCCTTTCACACATCAAAGGAAACCGTCAACTACACAAAAAGACAACCTGTTGAATGGGAGGATATATTTGCAAATGATGTATGCAATAAAAGGTTGATATCCAAAATGTATAAAGGACTCATACGACTGAATAACAAAAAATAAACAATCCAAACAAAAAATGAGCAGAAGATGTGAAGAGACATTTCTTTAAAGAAGACATACAGATGGCCAACAGACATATGAAAAGATGCTCAACATCACTAATCATCAGGAAAATGCAATTTAAAACCACAGTGAGATACCACCTCACACCTGTCAGAATGGCTATTATCAAAAAGTCAATAAGTAACAAGTGTTGGCAAGAATATGGAGAAAAGGGAATCCTTGTGCAGTTGGTGGGACTGAAAATTAGCATAGCCACTACAGAAAACAGTATAGAGGTCCCTTGAAAACCTAAAAATAGAACTACCATATGACCCAGCATTTCCATTTCTAGGTATTTATCTGAAGAAACTGAAAACACTAATTCTTATAAATATATGTACCCCAATATGCACTTAACATTATTCACTATAGCCAAGGTCTGGAAGCAACTTAAGTGTCCCTACATATATAAATGGATATTCACACACACGCACAGACATACACATAATGGAATATTACACACACATAATGGACTATTACTCAGCAATAAAAAATACTAAAATTCTGCCATTTGCAATGACATGGATGGACCTCAAGGTTATAATGTTAAGTGAAATATGTCATATAGAAAAAGACATATTCTGCATGATCTCACTTATAGGTGGAATTAAAATATCAAAACAATCGAAAACAACAAAAACAGACTCATAGAAACACAGAACAAACTGATAGCTGCCAGAGGGGAGGGTATTGGAGGGATGGGAGAAAAACATGCAGGGGAACATAGTAAATAATAGCATGATAACTTTGCATGTTGACAGACAGTTATTAGACTGTGTGGTGAGCACATCATTTTACATACATATACACTAATACCTTGGTTTGCGAGCATGATTTTTCTGGAAAGAAACTACTCGTATTGCAAGACATCACTCGTTGAACAAGTTAAAATGTATTAGAAATGTTTGCTCATCTTGCAGAACACTCACAAACGAAGTTACACGCAATCAAAAGTTTTACTGTGTGTGTATGTATATATATATATATATATATACATATATATATATAAAGTCACTGTTTTACCCTTTAAATTAATATATTATATGACAACTATATTTTAATAAAAAAGAACCAAATGATTGTAAAAAACAAAACAAAGCTGTAGGCTCATTAATAAAAACTTACAAAAACTTATAACAAGTCTTTTTTGGCTCCAAAAATTTCTTTTCAATAATTGAATTATGTCCAAGAGAAAACCCATTGCTATTTTAGTGCATAGTGTTACTGCAGAAGAGTTCCAGCATACTAAAAGAAGAAAAGAGCACAGGGATTCATTACTTTCTTCAGTCCTCAAAATATATGGTCATTATTTTTTTTCAACGATCCCCAGGTTTGGATTTGGCCAAAGTCTTTGGGTGATCTCTAACTTACTTAGAGCTATCAAGCAATAGAACTCTAATAAACTAAATATTTCTATGGATATTTTAAAGTATTTAATATTGTTCAAAATAATTTTAGATTACTTTAAGAGTAACTTTAATTAGCAAAAGAACCTAACCTGAGATCATTATTAAATTTGTAGATATAGCTTTGTTGTATAAGGAACTGTATTTTTCTTGTTCACCATTGTATGTATTGCTCTAGAATGATTCTTAACACATAGCCAGTATTCATTAAATATTCATTGCATACATGAATAAACGAATTATATATATAGTCTTTAATTTACAGATATTCTCTACCCAGAGAAGAAAGGTTTAAGCAAGTTAACAGTAAGTACAAAACTTCAGTTGGTTATCAGGGTAAAAGAAAAACTATTGGCCTATGGGAGTGTATAAAATTTAGTTGTAATAAAAATAAAGATCATATTTATTGTTACATTGTCAATTTCCTAAGGCCAGTATTACAAATATTGGGTCATTGGAAAAGTCATGACGCATGTTTGCTACAGATGGCACTAGTTTATTTTTTAAATTACTAGAGTCATTCTCATTTATGTTATTGCTATGTCATTTGACACCTGACAGTTTTAACTTCGTTATAAAAAAATTGGGCAATATGGTTGAGTTTTGGAGATTTTACAACAAGTTGAAGATGGAAGACCAAACTGTGCATTTTCACCATATATTACTGTTTTACTTCCATAAAGGGAAGAACGCACATCAAGCTTGAGAAAAGTTGCATAAAGTTTACAGTGACAATGCTCTACAAGAATGTCAGTGCCAATGATGGTTCACAAAACTCTGTGCTGGTGATTTTGATCTCAACTACACCCCTTGGTCAGGGCGGCACACCGAGGTTGATGACGACAAAATAAAGGCATTGATCAAGTCAAACAACACGAGAGATTGTAGAAACACTGAACATCCATCATTCAAGCATTCATGACCACCTAAAAAAGCTGGGATATGTAAGCAAGCTTGATATTTGGGTTCTGCATGAACTCAAAGAAGTTCATTTAATGGCGCATATAAACATCTGCAATATGCTCATTAAACATGAGGGAGACGATCTTTCTTTGAAGCGACTGATAACTGGTGATGAGAAGTGGATTGTTTACAACAATGTGGTGTGCAAATGGTTTTGGACCTGATGTAATGATTCGTCTCAAACGACATCGAAAGCAGACATTCATCAGAGAAAGGTTATGTATGCTCTCAGTGTGGTGGAATTTTAAAGGTGTTGTGTTTTTCGAGCTCCTCCTACCAAAGAACCAATCAATTAGAATGTGTACTATTGGCAATTGGACAGTTTGAACGAATCCATCATCCAGAAACGTCCAGACTCGTTAACTGCAAAGGAGTTGTGTTCCATTGTTACAACACGAGACCACACACAAGTTTGATCACCCATCAAAAATTATTGGAGCTTGGATGGGATATGTTGCCACACCCACTATACTCTCCTGACCTTATGCCATCAGACTTCCACTTGTTTTACTCTCTTCAAAACTCCTTGCATGGTATAACATTCAATTCAGGTGAGGCTGTAAATCAGCACCTTGTTCAGATTTTGCTGAAAAAAAGACAGGTGCTTCTATGAACAAGGAATTATGAAGCTCACTGAAAGATGGCAGAAGGTTATCAAACAAAACAGGCAAAATATCATTGATTGATCTTTGTTCTTTATATAAATAAATGACCTTCGAAAAACATAGACAAAATGCGTCATGACTTTTCCGACGACCCAGTAAATTGTGGAGTGATGTCTTTCCCACAGGTATGATGATAATACTGCAAATGGGTAAAGATGGCCTAAGTATATTATTGGGACAATGAAGATAGTTAAAACTTAGCTTCTTATCTTCATAACTAGCTCAAAAAAAAAAAGGAGAGTGGTAGAGGGATGGGCTTCCATGCACCATGATAAAAACAAACAAAAAAACTGAATAAGTCCAAAAAAAAGAACAAACTGAGTTGCCAGAGGAGAGGGTATTGGAGGGATACCCTGGCTAGGTTAACAGGGATTGGTTAGTTCCAATATACAAACAAGGAAGGCAAAAACTACAAGAATAGAAGTAAAGTCCACATAAGTGTGTGTCCATGTAGCAATTTTTGTTCCAGGATGTTTATGTCTCCAGGATGTTTTGAGCTGAGTTTAGCAACAAACTTGGCAACTTAATAGAAGTTCTGAGAATAAAGGCACATGGTGTGCATAGGCCCCACTTCCTTAATAGCTTCTCTATTGTATTTTAAGTGTCACTTAGCAATGTTTATTCTATTTCATTTTCTCCATTATCATTTTATTTCTTGTGCCTTGAGATGATTTCTCTTGGAACTTAAAGACAATAATGTGAAGAAGCCCAAGCCACCCTATGGAGAGAGCTACATATTGTACAAAGGAACCAACAGCCACCATCAGCTTGCCAGCATATTTGTGATCCAACTTGGAAAATGTTCCTCTGTTGTGGAGATGTCCTAGCTAATGCCACATAGAATAGAATGGGTTGTCCCAAGCAAGCCCTGACCAATTTGTATATTCATAAGAAAAAATAAGTGATTGCGTTATTTTAAGGCACAGTGTGGTTTAGGATATTGTTATGCAACAATAATAATTAGAACAATCTTTAAAAAAATTACTTCAAGAATTTATGAAACAGTTTAAAATGCAAACATTTATCAATAAACACAAGAAGAAAAGAATAAAATAAAACACAGTTTTCTATACAGATACAATATAATTAAAACGTCTTGTGTGCCTACTATGTACTTTTTTCTGATATGTTTTGGTTTTTGAAGTGGAATCATAGACAGTCTTCTATTCATCTTGAGAAACAAAGACAAAAGTAAATTTTTTTGTAAAGTAAATTATTTTCATCACTCATTCTTCTAATACTCCCTTCAACTATCTTTCATTGAACTTTTAATATTGGAGAAATAAAGTCATTTTATTTTAGTCAGAAATAAATTTTATTATAGGGTCTGTTTCATTAAAAAATGCATTAACATAAGAAATTTATTCTCCTTGGTCTTCCAAGTCCAAAAAAAGAAAAGTATGTTGCTGATATAACATCCTCAGTATTTTTCAACTAGGGATTCATCTGTAATTTCTTTCAGAAGATGAGATTAGAATCATTTTTTGTGGCTAAACATTCAAGTGAAGAAAACCACTAAATATCCAGTCAAGGATTTTAAAGACTTTTATACAAACTGAAATATGGACTACTTGTGATAAAGGCAAAGATCCTTCAAAGGAAATTAATACTAACTTTTCACTCTGTAATCTATTACTCTGTTAAGAAAAAAAAACAGTAAAAAATGCTCAAGGACTTCTAACTGAATGAGATACTTATAATATTCAAAAGAATACTAACTTTTCCTTTATCTAAGTTCTTTCTTTCCAGAGTGTTGAGCTAAGATAATACCAAGTTAAAATGAATTAACTGACATTTCCATATGAGGATTTATAACAGTCCATGCACTTAGGAGTAAATAATCATATTCTTTAGATATAAACTGATTGCCATACATGTCTGGCTGAATGCAAGGCAGTAGATCAATGATTTTTTTTTCACTTAATTCCTGTTACTATGGTTTAATCTACAAGTGAAGAACTATCACTTCGAGCCCTACTTGCTACAACTCCCCACTGAAACTTCCAACCTGTATTATCTCTGCAAACTCATTCTTCATGCCCATTCTTCCTCCCATTTACCACTAAAATTAAACCTGCATAGATATACAATCTCTTACAAAAATTTCAATTACATAATGCCTGGAATATTCCATTCTACCTTAGTGTCATGGGTCTTGCTTTCCCGCATCATTCCTAAACTTCCTTATACAATCTAAATATTTCCTTTTGCAAAGATCATTTCAAAAACAATAAAAAAACCCTGCTTGCTAGATATTTTAAAATTTTAAGTTAAAATTAAAATTCCTATACCTATTATTGATCAAGTAATGATTTACATTTTCTGTTCCTCACAAGCAAACTTGTTTCAAAAAACCTTTAATGAATGTTTTTAAATAATATAATAACTGGTTACTGAATATTATTATGCATCATTTTTAGATGCACAGTATGTAAACATAGTTTCTATATAAAATTAGTATCTATTAATAACCCAACACAGCACTTCACTTTTTAAATATAGGTTAGATTTACCTCCTTTAAGTAACCTCTCATCTATGTTTCTTACTAGGTAACTATCAAAGACCCTTATTAATTCAGGCATTCCTTACTTCCCACAGTTCTTATATGCACAAATTTCTATTACCATGGTGTTATGTGTGTGTAGCTTTATTAAGATATAATTCAAATGCCACAATATTCACTGATTTAAAGTGTATAAGTCAATAGTTTTTAGTATATTCAAGTTGCACAACTATCACAATCTAATTTTAGAATATCTTCATCACCCCCAAAAAAACTCTGTATCCATTAGCAGTCACTCCTTATTTCCCCCAAACCTTCCAGCTCTAGGTAATCATTAATCAATTTTTTATCTCTATACAATCATACAATATGTGGTTCTTTGTGAATTGCTTAATTCACTTAACTTAATGTTTTTCAACATTCATTCCTGTTGTATCATGTATCATAGTTCATCACTTTTATTGCCAATGTTACATTTTATAAAACTACCTTATTTTGTATATCCATTTACCAGTTGATGGACACTGTTTTTCCCCCACATTTGCCTATTATGAATATTGCTGTTGTGAAAATTATTGTACAAGTTTTTCTGTTTTACCATGATATATTAACTGTAACTGCATAAAGCACAAACTTTGTAGCTAGCTTTTCAGTCCACAAATCACTACATAAATTACAGAGGCACATTATGGTCAGTGACCAATCACACCACTTCTTTTAAAGTGTTGGTTGTTGCTCATTGCCCATGTTTTCAGTTCATGCAGAGCAGCAAGTCATGTAGTTGTATTGACTCCTGTCTCTAAAGATATTCTTGTGATCTTCTACAAAAATCAATAATCAATAGAGGACATTGGCCAATAAAGATGAAAGTGCAGTAAAGAAACAAAAACTAATACTGAAAGTCATATTAGAATCAAATATAATGGAGTTATAAAAAAAATAGCTGAGCATGAGACTGTTAACACTGCCACTGCCAGAAAGACTCTAGATATGCAGGAAAGAGCGTAGTGAAGATAAACTTATAGACATAAATGAGGAAAGTGGTTGCAACCAAAAGGATGAAGATGACCCAGAGGAAATGACACCAGTCAAAACTTTACATTAAAGGAACTCTCACAGATATTTCATAACATTGAAAGCACGAAGGATAAAATGTTGGAAGCTGATCCAAACTTAGAAAGGAGTACACAATTCACCAAAGCATAGAAAACATGGTAAATCTTTATCACTATTTATACAATAAGATGGAGGCATGCACAGTTGAAACCACTCTTGATAAATTTTATTATAAGGATATAAAACATTTCAATTCTCAACGTTTCTAATGTTCTAAATGACAGTGAAATAAATAGTTTTACTTTTTAAATTTCCATATACATTTATAATTGATAGGAAGAGAGTTTTTATGTTTTGACAAACGGGTAAGAGGTCATGGAACAATTGTAAATGTTTCCATTAATTATTAAAGTTGCTTTTCATGGCTTCATCTTGCAGTTATTTTCAGAGTTCCAAACTATCATATAAAGTGAGTACTGCCTGGATATTAAAATATGTATTATTTCTTATTATATATGTCTTCAGTGTGCATTCATAAACTTTTTAAGGCAAGGACTAAGTCAAGCTTAATTTTTTTAATGTTAAACTTTTTATTATAGCAAATTTAGATATACAGAAATGTTGCAAAGTTAGAGTTTGTGTACACCCATTTCCCCTAACGTTAACATCTTACATAACCATGGCACATTTACCAAAACTAAGAAATTCACATTGGCACCAGACAATTAATTTAACTACAGACTTCATTTGGATATCAACAACTTTTTCGCTAATGTTCTTTTTCCACTAATGGCTTTATTACTTCAATTCTATGTAAAACAGCTGACATTCCAAGTAAGTCCTCTAGAAAATTCATACTGATTTCTTTGTTCCTTCCTTTTTTCCTTCATCTATTTAAGAAATATTTTAAATGTCTGTATGTCAGTATACATTGATAAACAAGATACTAGTCCACATGCATTCCATATTAATTTAAGCATAAAGTTGGATTTAGATAGTTTCTTTTTCATTATAAGAATGAGCAAAAATGGCTATAAATAGAAAAAATATTTTCTTTAGACAAATATCACTTAAAATTTTCTGGCCTTTATTTTTAAAGGTTAATAACTTCATTGACCATGATCACCTCTCATTCCAAGTGCCTTTAAACAATGCTTTTGTGAATTATCAAATACAGTAATCCCAAACTTTTCTAATGTCCTTCAGCATTTCTCTATTGTTTGCCTCATAAATCTGTAAAAAAGAAAAAATATTTCCGTATTCATTTTTCCCCTGAAGCCAACTTTTGTGGAATATATGATATAAAATTTCACATACGTTCTGTTGTAGTTGTACTCACTCACAATTTCAGGCATTTGTTGAAGAGAAAATTGGCCCAAATCTGACATTTACCTTTATCTCCTAAATTGTTAAAAGGTAGCTTATAGCTTTCTTTTTTTTTTTTTTGAAAGTTGTTGATGATGACTTTAGTGCTTTTATAGACAATAAGAACCAGCAATGCACATTTAGGGGTGGGGACATGGAGAAAATACATAAGCATTTAATTTCTTTTTAGTTAGAAAAATCTCTTACATAAGTAATGTTGCTAAAGCAATCTAAATGAAGGCTTAATTGATGCTGGTGCTAAATCCATTCAAATGCTGAAATAGACTTTATCGTTTTTCCCCAATGCTATGCATTTTTATTTTTTATTAGTTTCAGGTGTACAAAGCAACATAATAGTTAGACATTTACACCCCTCACAAAGTTATAACCCCTCCAGTCTCCTACTCCTCTGACATCTTATATCGCTGTTACAATACCATTGACTATATTCCATATGCTGTACTTACATCCCATGACCATATATACAGAGGGTGCCAAAAAAAAGTATACACATTTAAGAAAGGAAAAAACTGTATTAAAATTGTAATACTCAATATATATTGATTTAAAAAAAAGATGAATACAAGTCACATTTGACTTCTGCAATGACAAGAGGTGCTCAAAGTGGTTACCATCAGCATCCAGACACTTCTGATTATAGCGAACTACTGCTTAAGCAACGTTGACCATCTCTTAAAATGTGTATACATATTTTTGGCATCCCAGTATATATAATTATCGTTGACATTCAATATTATTCAACTTTAGCTTCAGGTGTGTAGCACAATGGTCAGGCATCTACACAGTCCATGAAGTGATCCCCTGATAAGTCCAGTGCCCATCTGGCACTCCACATAATCATTAGAACACTATTGATTATATTCTCCATGCTGTATTTCATATCCCTGTGGCTATATTGTTAACTACTAATATGTACTATAGCTATTGGGTCGTTGGGAAAGTCATGACGTATTTTTCTATGTTTTTCAATGCAAAAATGCGTCATGCCTTTCCCGATGACCCAATATCTTAAACTCGTAGGTACTATAAGCCGCTGCAACTACATGGCTTTTTGTGATTGTATCTATCATTATTCATAGAAAGCAGTTATTATAAAGGCTTCACAATTTCTGTCTGTTAAGAAGAACAAATAGTTCATTGCTAACACAACTTATCATGCAGGGTC
Source organism: Hipposideros armiger (assembly GCF_001890085.2). Taxonomy (NCBI): domain Eukaryota; kingdom Metazoa; phylum Chordata; class Mammalia; order Chiroptera; family Hipposideridae; genus Hipposideros; species Hipposideros armiger. Next base: position 3,121,454 of record NW_017731406.1, on the reverse strand, counting down.
TTTTTCCGATTTCTATCTTTGTGAGAATAAAGGCTTCTTATATTTCACTTTGGTTTTAAATGTATTAAATCACAGAATAAACCCAGGTTGTTTGTTTGCGCTTCAATGACCTGCATGGAAATGAAATGGGAAAGCAGTTACTAACATCTGCCCATATGAAAAGCAGTTAATAATTTATATTAGTCAAATAATTTCAGATGTGAATAAAAAGCATGTCCTTAAATGGTTGACATTATGTCAAGGCAGTTATGTATATACTTGACTTGAGGAATTCTGGGAAAGAAACTCAGTCCTAAAGATATGCCCTTCATATTCTCCATCCCCTGATCTTGGAAGAGAGGAAGGGGAAACAATGCTGTTGAACATAGGATACCATGGTGGGCAATATTGAGCAGCCACATTTGTGGTTGCATTGACTATGGCATTGGGGAAGAAACATATCCAAATAAGAAAAAGGGCAAAGGTGAAATGAATGAGAGATGTTTTCAAGAGAAATTTTGTCATAACATGTCAGAAGTTATTCAATGTGTCATATCACCTCATTTAGAAAATAATGAAATTAAGCTTCAGGGAGGTAATGTTAATTATTATATGGTGATATAAAATATGATCTGGGATGTTGAATAATACTGTATGTCAACTATAATTATATATACATATAACCTCGGGACACGGAGTAGAGGGCGGGAACGGATTCAATGGAATTGTAATAGATAAGCATGATATGGGGGTGGGAGGGCAGTGGATGGGGGGAGGGGGGTTGTTACTTTGTGAGGGTGAAAAGGGTAACTATTGCATTGTTCTGTACACCTGAAACTAACAATAAATAAATTAAAAAAAATATATGATCTGGGACTAGAATAAAGATCTAAGATGTACAATCCAGTTCCATTTTTGTAACAGCACATTACCATTTCCTAAGTTTTCTGAGAGTTGTCATCATGACCCAACAAAATTCATAGTGAACAGATGATAAAATGATGAAACAGAAAACATTATTAAACCATCTAGGTATTTGGGTTGGTTAATATAGTAAGAATTTTTTTAAAGTAGTTTTTCCATATATTCTAAACAAAAAATACTGTCATTCCAAATCTGGTTGGAGTAAACAACCGCTTTAATATATGTCTTGCAATTTTAAGCCAAACTAATCGGATAATATTGAATTAAAAAGGTTAAGCTTTGGGCCGGCCGAATGGCGTGCTGGTTAAGAGTTGGCTTGGGATGTCAGCTCTGAGCAGCAGGGCCCCGGTTCAGATCCCACATGAGGGCCAGAAACGCTGCACCCTCTACAGCTAAGATGGTGAACAACAGCTCGACCTGGAGCTGGGCTGTCATGAGTCACCGGCAACAGCGTGGGCTGCAGCGGGGCTACCGTGAGTGGCCAGCAGCGGGTGTACACTTTTGTGAGCCGCCATGAGCAGCCATCCAATGCCGGTGACTGACTGCCTCAGCCGTGAAGAGCGCAATGATACCAACATGGGACAGTGAAGCGACGTCCTCCTCAACTAGACTGAAGAGCAAAAGGACAGTAACTTGTCTATTCCCCTTCCTTGATTCCCCAATGCTGTTCCCCTCTCCCAATTCCCCAATAAAACCTTAAAAAAAAAAGGTTAAGCTTTGAAGGCTAGTAAATACTTAAACTTACAAGTAAGGTAAACTACCTAAAATGGTTGGTATATTTTATTCAAGGAGTTTAAACTATAAGCTACTGCCTTGCTAACTATTTTTTAAAAATTTATTCCAATATCAATAGACTACTCAAATAATTGCTTTCTTCATACTTATCAGCATTGAAGGTGATATGGCTTATGCTAGGAAAGGATGAGGAGACTTCCATGCAATGCATTTGAGCATCAATGGAAGACAATTATGATATTTATCTTAACTAGACAAGTTAATTTTTTACTTTATGATTAATATTGCTGTGCTTTCAACTATTCCATAGAGGAATGTTCCAGTGATTTTTTTAAAAAGATTTTATTGGGGAATTGGGGGAGGGGAACAGTGCTGGGGAATTGGGGAAAGGGGAACAGACAAGTTGCTGTCCTTTTGTTCTTCAGTCTAGTTGTGGAGGACATTGCTTCACTGGCCCATGTTGGTATTATCATTGCGCTCTTTCCAGGTGAGGCAGTCGCTCTCCGGCCATTGGACGGCCGCTCACGAAAGCGCACGCTAGCTTCTGGCCAGCCCCACTGTAGCCTATGCTGTCGCTGGTGACTCATGGCAGCCCAGCTCCAGGTTGAGCTGTTGTTCACCATCTTAGCTGTAGAGGGCGCAGCATCAGTGGTCCACATGTGGGATCCAAAGGAGGGCCCTGCTGCTCAGAGCTGGTGTCCCAAGCCAGCTCTTAACCAATGTGCCACTCGTCCGGCCCTCCAGTGACTTTTTAAAATTATATTTTTATTTACCAGACTGTCACCTCTGTATCAAACCACTTCATTGTTCCAGCTGACTTCAATATTCATATGGACTTTTACCCCACCTCGGCTAACTTACCCCACAGCCACACCTAAAACTAAACAAACTTTAAACTGTAACATGTAACCACCTTCATTTATAGATTGTTAGCTTTACTATTATTATTATATTTGTTCACTGACCTTGTAGGGCTCTCCAGTTCGTTACCACTTGAATGTTTTTCCCAAATATAAGTTTTCTTCTTTTTTTAATTCCCACACAATGAAGTTTAGATTTACCCATCTTTAACTTTATTCCACTTGCTCATCTTCTACTTATTCCTTCAGCCACTCCAATGTGAAAATTGCTAATGATACAATCCAGTTCTGCCATCATCAAACTTGCTAAACTTATCTTTTTTCTATTTCCAGATACAGGCCTGATAGTGTTAGTCAAAGATGTTCAGGGAGAAAGGTAATCTGGAAGATGTTATTAAGGAAGTTTCCTGTGGTTGAGCTCAAAACCACCCCACCCCAATTCCTAAATGTAGTGCTCTATCTAAATTAACATCAGAGTACACTCACTAATGAAAGGAAACAGTGTATGGAAATTCTCTCTGAAAACAAAGAGGTCATATCTATTCTGTGGATCAATCAACAGTTTTTGCAAATTTATACACAACTGTCTTTCATATACAATAGAATAACAAAATGAATTAAGAACACTGAAAGTTGCAACCCACTTCCGGATCAAGATGGCAGAGTATGTGACTACGGTGCTTGCTTCCTCCCATGACCATATCAAAATTACAATTAAACTACAGAATTAAACTACTATCACTGAGAATTGCCTGAAGTCTAGCTAAACAGAAGCCCTAAAACTAAGGACATACAGAAGAAGACATGTTGACATTTGTAGGATGGCCAGGGACATGGAAGAGGCTGGTTCCACACCCACATGTGACAGTTAAAAATAAGGAGGGATATCTCGGCAGCAGAGGTCCTCGCTGAGGAGCAAGGGGTCCCAGCCCCACACCAGGCTCCACAGCCCAGGGTTTCAGTGCCAGGAAGAGAAGTCCCCACAACTTTTGGCTGTGAAAACCAGCAGAGATTGTACCTGACAGACACGGAGGGCTGCTGGAGTCCCAGGTGTTCCTCTCAAAGTGCCCCCACACATACTCATTTGCTGATGGACTTATTCTGAGCTCCAATGCTGGGGCAGCAGCTCAAAAGGCGCCAGGGACATATAGGGAAGAACTGAATTGTCTGGCTGCAGAGTGAGGGCTGGAGGGGCAGCTTTCTGCCAACAGAAGTGCAGGCAGAGGTCAGGGTTCCTTTTCTAAACCCACCCTCCACAGTGTACAGACTCAGGTGGCTGCTATATTTGAGTCTCCATCAAGGGGTTTATACCTGGCTAACCTTGTTCACCCTGCCCTGGTGATTCCCTGAGAACCCAATCCATCCAACTTGTGGGTCCACCCAACCCACTTTCAGTGGCTTTTCCACACAAATGGCCAATCTTGGCTAATGCTGCAGACTTTCTTAAAGTCTCGTCAAGGTTCACAAACCCAAAACTAAGCAGAATCTGGCCTCAGTGTGCCCCACACCTCTTGCTAACGAGCCCCAGGTTCAGCATTAGTGACAGTAGGCCTCAGTTCACAGCGACGCTTTTCCCAGGCACCTCCAAGCCCAGCACAAGTGGAAGCCATCTGCACATCACTCTGTAGCTCATACCAAGTGGCCCCGAGTAGGGCATAGGCAGCAGCTGACCTTGGCCTGCACCAGAGTACCTTCCAAGTGGCCTCCGAATCAACACATCTGGTGGCAAAGCTTCTGACCACACCAGAGCACCACCCAAACACTTCCACAAATGACACACCCAAAAGGCAGACTAGGCAGCACCAGGGCCCCACTAAAATAAATCCTGCACTGTAGGGTCAGCCCCTGCACACCTTCTTCACTGTAGTCACAGCCAGTCCTCACAAACATTCAGCCTGAGGGTTAATACCTCCCACTGATGTGCTAACAGCAATCAAGGCTCAACTACAACAGGAGGACATGTACAACACACATGAAAGACATCCTTGAAGCACCCAGCTCACGTAACCAGGGAGGCTGCACCACTGGGTCCCACAGAACACCTACTATATAAGGCTACTCTGCTAAGACTGGGAGATGTTATAGCTCTACCTAATACATAGAAACACACACAGGGAGGCAGCCAAAATGAGGAGACAAAAAATATGTTTCAAATGAAAGAACAGAACACAGCTCCAAAAAAAGAACTAAACAAAATTGAAGTAAGCAACCTACCAAACACAGAGTTCAAAACATTGGTTATAAAGATGCTCAATGATCTCAGGAAGAACTTCAACAAAAAGACAGGAAACAAAAATTTGAGATAGAATACATAAAAAGGAACCACTCAGGAGTGAAACATACAATAAATAAAATAAAAAACACAATAGAGGGAATCAGCATTAGATTAATCAGAGGATTGAATCAGAGATTTGGAAGATAAGGTAACAAAAACACCCAATCAGAACAGCAGAAGGAAAAAAAAAGTATAAAAAGGAGGATAGTTTAAGGATCTTCTGGGACAACATCAAGTGTACCAACATTCACATCATGTACCAGAAAGGCAAGAGACAACAAGGAATTGAACACGTATTTGAAGAAGTAATGATGGAAACCTTCCCTAACCTAGTGAAGGAAATAGAAATACAAGCCATGGAATCATAAAAAGTCCCAAACAAGATAAATCCAAAGAGCCCCACACCAAGACACATCATAACTAAGCATGTCAAATATTAAAGAAAAAGAGAATCTTATCAGCAGCAAGAGAGTAGTTAGTTACCTACTAGGGAGCTCCCAAAAGCTGTCAGCTGATTTCTCAACATAAACTTTGCAAGAGAGAAGGGATTGCATGAAATATTCAAACTGATGAAAAGCAAGGTCCTACAACCTAGATTACTCTAACCAGGAAAGCTATCATTTAGAATGAAAGGAGAGATAAAGAACTTCCCAGACAAGAAATAGCTAAAGGAGTTCATCACAACCAAACCAGTATTACGAGGAATCTTAGAGGGACTTCTTTAAGAAGAAGAAGGAAAATAAAGTCCCAAACCATGAATAATAAAATGGCAATAACTACATATCTATCAACAATTATTTTAGGGACGTCCAAGTGGCACATTGGTTAAGAGTTGGCTTGGGACTCCATCTCTGAGCAGCAAGGTTCCAGTTTGGATCCTACATGAGGGCCAGTGATGTGCGCCCTCTACAGATAAGATGGTGAACAACAGCTTGACTTGGAGCTGGTCTGCTGTGAGTCGCCGGCAATGGCGTAGGCTGCAGTGGGGCTACCATGAGTGGCCAGCAGCTGGTGTGCACTTTCGTGAGCCGCTGTGAGCAGTCATCCAATCGCCAGCGAGTGACTGCCTCACCCAGGAAGAGTGCAATGATAATAGCAACATGGACCAGTGAAGCATCATCCTCCACAACTAGACTGAAGAACAAAAGGACAGCAACTTGTCTGTTCCCCTCCCCCAATGCCCCAATAAAATCTTAAAAACAAACGAAAAACCCCAATTATTTTAAATGTAAATGGATCAATCCTCCAATCAAAAGACAAAGGGTGACTGAATGGATAGCAAACCAGACCCTCACATATGTTCCTATAAGAGACTCACTTCAGACGGAAAGAAACACACAGACTGAAAGGGATGTGAAAAGATATTTCATGAAAATGGGAAAAAAAAGCTGGAGTAGCAATACTTATAACAGACAAAACAGACTTTAAAACAAAGGCTATAGGGGGCCGGTCGAGTGGCTCAGTTGGTTAAGAGCTCGCTCAAGAGTTTGAGCCCTGAGCAACAGCAGTTCAATGCCTGGCCCGCGCTGAGCTGCCACTGAGCTGCCAACAGGTGGCAGGATGGCTCAGCTAAGAAAAAACAAACAAACAAAAAAACCAACAAGAGACAAAGAAGGTCTCAGTAATTCCACTTCTGGGTAGTTATCATAAAAAACTCATATGCATCTCTATGTCCATTGCAGCATTATTCTCAATAGCTGAGATATGGAAGCAACTTAAATGGTCATCAATAGATGAATGTACAAAGAAGTGGTACATATGTACAATGGAACATTACTCAGCCATAAAAAGAATGACATCTTGCCACCTGCAACTACATCGATGGACCCAGAGGGTATTATGCTGAGTGAAATAAATGAGACAGAGAAAGAAAAATACCATATGATCTCAGTTATATGTGGAATCAAATAAATAAAAATAAAATAAACAAGCAAACAAAACAGAAACAAACTCAGATACAGAGAACTTTTCATGGTTGCCAGATTAGAGGGGGTTGGTGGGGGGGAATGACTAAGAAGTACAAGTTGGCAGTTATAAAATAGTCATGGGGATGTAAATTATAGCATAAGGAATATAGTCACTAATATTGTAATAACTATGTATGGTGTCAGATGGGTGCTAGATTTGTTGGGGTGATCACTTCGTAGGTTATATAAATTTCTACTCACTATGTTGTACACCTGAAACTAATATAACAGTATATCAATTTTAATTGAAAATTAAACAATTATTTTAAAAAAAAACACATTGAGGGCCCGGCCGAGTGCCTCAGTTGGTTAAGAGTTAGCTTAATAGCGTGACCTCTGAGCAACAGGGCAGCCGGTTCGATTCCCACATGGGCCAGTGACGCTGCGCCCGAGCTGAGCTGCTGCTGAGCTGCCAACGGTGGCAGGGTGGCTCAGTGGATAGAGCATGCGCTCTTAACAAGGCTGCCAGTTCAACTCCCGCATGGGATGGTGGCTATGCCTACCCGTAACTAAGACTGAACTCGGCACCTTGAGCTGAGGTGCTGCCCAGATGGCTCAGTGGATAGAGTGTATGCTCTTAACAACAAGGCTGCTGGTTCAATTCCCGCATGGGACGGTGGCTACTCCCACCCGCAACTAAGATTGAACACAGCACCTTCAGCTGAGAGGCCACAAGCTGCCGACGGGCATCCAGATGGTGACCTCCACAACTGAGATTGAAGAACAACAACTTGGCTGTTCCCCTCCCCCAATTCCCCATTTTTTTTTAAAAAAAAGAACACATTGAGAAACATCTTACTATGTATTGGGAAAGTTAACTTAAAAATCAGTAAATCTGCATACTAGTGGTCTACAATGCATTAGTACAGTAACCACAGTTTTTAAATGTTTGCATTCAGACCTCCATTAGTAATATAATGAATTATGTTGCAACACTAAAGGACAAAGGCAAACATGCAAAATTTAATGAGTAAATGAAACTTTTGATGCACTGAAATTCAGCACACCACCTTAAACTTAGGTTCATAAATTGAAAACTATAAAATCTTAAAAATAGTACTGATAAATATTAAAAACGATTGCTATTTTAGGTCAAATAATTGCTTCATTTATGCTTACTTTTATTAAAGTAATATTTCCTAATGGTAATAATGCTGATTTTAACATTTTAGTAATTTCACTAAAGAGCAATATTTTAGATTGGTCATGTCATTTCTGAATACAGTAACAGAATTGTTTGAGTTGTGAATAGTTACTAATATTAGCAGATGGTTTAAATTCTTAAATTTGTTCATTAGTATTGTGGCTGAAATGACAACATGTTGGTGCAGACTTAGTTTCCCCAAATAGACAGATATATTTATATCTACAGCCATATTTACATCCATATCCATATCTATGTCTATATGGTATGCATAAAATGATAAATATTCTGAAGATAATTTTTTCTTGAAGTACAGCAGAATTGTCCATTGTAGTTTTCAAATACATCTTTATGTCTGCATAAGAATGCAAAACAAATCTGATTTTTTTTTAAAAGCTAGCTGCTAAGAAACAATCACTACAAAGAATTTTTGAATTGTCATAGCAAACAGGACATGTATTCTCAATCTTACATACATATATTATAGTCTATGATAAGGACAAAAGTATTTTCCCAAAGGTAACTTAATTTTTGGCATCCAAAATTCTATTTTCTTAACATTTCAGATTAAAGATCTCGATGATTATCAACAAAAATTGTATACAATACTGAAATTATAATTTATCTCGAGTCTACAATGTTCATATTAGTTGCAAATATAATGTCATGTTACTTGTTAAGAATAAGGATAAATTGAGTATAAGTGTTAGAGGAAGAATAAATCTAAGCAAACAAATCTTGTTATTTGATTTAAATTTCTGATTCTAACTTTGCCGCTTTACTTAATTGTTTCACTCTAACTGTGGTGAGCAAAGAGAGGTTAACTGTTTCAGTGCAGCTGTAGTTAACCACTTTCTCAAGTCACACTAAGTACCTTGAACTCTGGAAATTTTTCTTTCAAAATGACTTAGCTTCTATTATTTAACTTGGAAAAAACTATTCTTATCTTAGAGAAAGGTGATGTGTATCTACCCTGAGCAAGTTTTATTTTCAATCAGTCTAGCTATATTTGAAGCTATATTTGAGAATTTTGTTTTAAAGCACATGATTTTTTTTTTCAGAAATCGATTAAGGTGAAGACTAAAATGGAGACACGCATCTTTTTTTGCATTGAGATCTCAAGTTTCCTCTGCAAATCTCCCTTATGTCTAGGCTAAATTTAGTCTAGAATAATTCCTTCAACAAACACATAATAGATGCTGCCAAGGTATGTACATAAATAGGTGAAAGAACCAATCATCATGTATTTTATAATTTACAAGGTCAGAAAGCATTAACTATAATAAAACCCAATAAAAATAAGTACTGGGTTAGCACAAAAGAGAGGATGGTTAATTTTTATTAGGCCAAATGGAAAATGCTTTAGTGTGCTCTCATGTTAACTAACATTTAAAATATGATTAAATTTTAAATGATTAGAAAATTAGATAAAAGTCATTCTAGGCTAAAATGATTAAAATATAGAAAGTAGGCCTAAAAATGTATGGCATATTCAGAGAAGTTTGGCATGGTTTGTGGGATGGGTATAGGGTATTGAATTTTCTGTTATGGAGTTTGGACTTCACTTATTAGACAACAGAAAACATTGGAGCTTTTCGAGTGGGGTATTTAAAGAAGTGATTTAACAAGATAATAGTAATGCCAATATACAGATATAGTGGAGGAATGAGAGGCTGGTGGCAAGGAGACCAATTAGGAAGTTATCTTAATAGTGCAAGTAATGTGTGATTGAGGCCAGAAATGTGTTTGGACCACCATTATACAGGGCACAAGTTCCAAAGAAAGGCCACATGAGATGGGTGAGTAAAAACATGAACATGTTTGTTAATCAAGGCTACATTTTTATTCTCCAATTCAAGACATAACATTACCAAAATATGTTTCTCTGTAATCCTGATGGTATATTGGTGAAAACTAATACTAGAAATTAGATATGTAGCTTCTATGAATTTAATATCCTTCAAACCTCACAGACTAGGAGACACAAAAAAATCAACACACACACACACACACACACACACACGAGGTCTGATAATTAAGTTAGCGAACTTTGTTGCAATGGTGTTGCTAACATTTGTTGATATCAGAGGAATTATTCATTATGAATTTGTATCAACTGGACGAACAGTTCACCAGGTTTACTCTTTGGAAGTGCTGAAATGGCTGCGTGAAAAAGTTAGACAATGTGAACTTTCTGCCAACAAATCACGGCTCTTGCATCACAACAATGCACCAGCTCACACGGCACTGCGTGTGAGGGAGTTTTTAGCCAGTAAACAAATAACTGTATTGGAACACCCTCCCTACTCACCTGATCTGGTCCCTAATGACTTCTTCCTTTACCTGAAGATAAAGGAAATATTGAAAGGAAGACATTTTGATGACATTCAGAACATCACGGGTAATATGACAACAGTTTTGATGGCCATTTCAGATCAAGAGTTCCGAAATTGCTTTGAAGGGTGGACGAGACACTGGCATTGGTGCATAGCTTCCCAAGGGGAACACTTCCAAGGTGACTGTAGTGATATTCAGCAATGAGGTATATAGCACTTTTTCTAGGATGAGTTCACGAACTTAATTGTCAGACCGTGTGTGTGTGTGTGTGTGTGTGTGTGTGTGTGTAGTTTGATGTTTTAAACATACCATATTTTATATTAAAGCTGTTAGATTCACATTTTAAAATATTTTAGAACATTTATGTATTTTTATATGTTTCAGCTGATGAGAGTAGGAGAAAGAGACAGAAGAGACAGAGACAGAGAAAGAACATGTAGCCCAATAGCCTTGATCATTTCCTATAAGAAATAATTTTTTATGAGAATTTTGAATAGAAGGACAAGAGAGTTGCCTAGAAAAGCATTCCTTCCTATTATAAGAGAAGCATGGAGGCTTATTGTGCTACTTTCTTGAGAATCCTATACTTTTATTTCTAATCATGTATTCATAAGTCCTGGGAGCAGTGGTTTCAAAACTGAGTGCACATTAGAAACATGTTTAGAATCAGTTTAAAAGTCATTTGTCTTACTCTGTCATAAAAAAGAATGAACTCTTACCATGTGCGACAACATGGATGGACCTAAAGGGTATTATGCTAACTGAAATAAGTCAAACTGAGAAAGAGAAATACCATATGATCTCACTTATGTGTGGAATTTAAAGAACAAAATAAACAAACAAAACAGAAACAGACTCATAGACACAGAGAACAAACTGATGGTTGCCATATGGGAGGGGTGTTGGGGGATGGGTGAAAAAGGCGAAGGGATTAAGAAGTGCAAATTGGTAGTTACAGAATAGTCACAGGGATAGAAAACACAACATATGATATTGTAACAACTATGTACAGTGCCAAATGGGTACTAGACTGACCCGGGGATCACTTATTAAATTATGTGGATGGCTGACCACTATGATGTACACCTGAAACTAATATAAAATAATGTTTGATGTCAACTGTAATTGAAAAGTAAAAAGAAAAGTCAATTGTCTATACCCTACCCTCAAAAGACTGATTCAGTAGCTCTGGGCTCAAGCTCCAGAATCTGTATTTTTTTTTAAATTTATTTATTTATTGTTAGTTTCAGGTGTACAGAACAATGCAATAGTTACCCTTTTCACCCTCACAAAGTAACAACCCCCCTCCCCCCATCCACTGCCCTCCCACCCCCGATATCGTGCTTATCTATTACAATTCCATTGAATCCGTTCCCGCACTCTACTCCGTGTCCCGAGGTTATATGTATATATAATTATAGTTGACATACAGTGTTATTCAACATCAGTTTCAGAAATACAGATTCTAATAAAGACCAGAATCTGTATTTTTAAAGAGCATTACTAATGATCCTGATGCTGCTGATCCATCACCCACAATCTGAGAAACACTGACTTTGATGATGGTAAAAAGGGGGAGTACGTAGGGACAATAATTTGGTGAGTTTGTCAGGGATTTAAGGGATAAAATTAAGTAACAAAAATAAACCAGTCATACCAAATGATTTTAAAATTGATAAGCTAAGAATGAAGATTTCATGTAGGAAACAGGATAATAAAAATCATTAACTAGCATTGATTATATGTGAGGCACTATTATATGTGAAGCACTTGCTATATGTGAGGCACTATACTGAAAGTAACATGTATTAACTAATTTAATCCTCACAACATCTCTGAGTTAGGTTTATTACCATTTTCACTTTACCAATGAGGAAACTGAAAAATGGAGAACTTTAATACATTTGCCAGAGATCATACAGCAAGAGATAGGGTAATATGATCTGAGAACAGAACTTAATCATTTCTATAGTATTTGACACCCATATTTTCCTTTTCTGTGAGCTTCATTTCTTTCCCTTTGAAAATTAAATTAAAAAGATCAAATTTATAGGGATGAACTGGGAAAGGACTTACTGCTAATGGTTGTAAATATGCAATGATGCATTTATACCATGGAGTATTACTCTGCCATAAAAAAAATGAAATCTTACCATTTGTGACAACATGGATGGACCTAGAGCGTATTAGGCTAAGTGAAAACATTGGACTGAGAAAGACAAATACCATATGATATCACTTACATGTGGAATCGAAAGAACAGATATAATGAGCAAATAAAACAGAAATAGACTCAGAGATACAAAGAAAAAACTGATGGTTGCTAGATGGGAGGGGGGTTAGGGGATGGGAAGAAGGTGAAGGGATTAGAAAGTGCAAAATCGTAGTCACAACATAGTCATGGGGATGTGTAATACAGAATGGGGAATATAGTCAATAATATTATAAAAACTGTATATGGTGACAGATGGGTACTAGAATTATCTGGGGGATCACTTCATAAATTATGTAAATGCCTAACCACCGTGCTTTACACTGAAACAATTATAAAATAATATTGAATGTGAAAAAGAGCTAATCTAGCTATGTTACATCCCATGTACTTTACACGGGATGTAAAGTACAGCATAGGGAATACAGTCAATGGCATTGTAACAGTTATATAAGATGTCAGATGAGTAGTAGACTTGTTGGGGTTATCACTTTGTGAGAGGTATAAATATCTGATCATTATGTTGTTTTGTATACCTGATACTAATAATAAAATAAGTGTTAAAAAAAAACCTGTTTTAACTAGAGCTAATATTTAAGAAAAAAAAAGAAGAGGGCTGGTCAAGTGGTGCGTTGGTTAGGAGTTGGCTCAGGACGCTAGCTCTGAGCAGCAGGGCCCCGGTTTGGATCCCACATTAGGGCCAGTGATGCTGCGCCCTCTACAGCTAAGATGGTGAACAACAGCTTGACCTGAAGCTGGGCTGCCCTGAGTCGCCGGCAACGGTGTAGGCTGCAGTGGGGCTGTCCCGCAGCTGGCGTGAACTTTCGTGAGCTGCCATCCAATGGCCGGCAACCAATCTGTATCACCCCAGAAGAGCACAATGATATCAACATGAGCCAGTGAAGCGACGTCCTCCACAACTAGACTGAAGAACAAAAGGACAGCAACTTGTCTGTTCCCCTTCCCTGATTTCCCAATGCTGTTCCCCTTCCCCAATTCCCCAATAAAATCTTTAGAAAAAACAAAGAAGAGCATTCACATTCCAAGCAAATTTCAAAGAAAACACATTATATCACTAGTAAGAAATAATGTCTCATCTCTTCCTCTGAGGAGTAGATTGGATGCAAAGAACTACATAATTTTTTACAAATTTTAAGTCCTTCCATTTTGATTCTTTGTCTCTTTCCTGTGGGAAAGCAGGGTTTATGATCAATGAGGTTATTCTAATAAATGACATTAAATAGAACAGTGTTTTTGCTGACAACAGTGATCACTAATATGTTTTATTGTATGGACCTCATGTTCAATAAAATAATGTTTCCATTAGAACTAAATGTATCAAGTAAAAAAAAAAAGTACAATATGTACAATTTCATTCCTAAAATATGTATTGAGTACTTTTCTAAAGGGAGTAGAAAGCATGATTCTAATGCAATGATATGCAAAGTTTTTTAAATGGGCAAAATAGTATTCCTTTTCATTTGGTGAGCCATATGGTCTTTGTTACTACTATTCAACTCTACCACTGTAGTATGAAAGCATCCATATACAGTATGTAAATTCATCAGTATGATAGTATTACAATAAAACTTTTTTGACAAAAACAATATTTTTGGTCAAGCCAGATTTCATCTATAGGTAGATTTCTGAACCTGTTCTATTATTCTTTATTGAAGCATATTGTCTCTACAATATACTGAAATACAGAGTAAATGGTATTTACTGCAGCAGTTGAAAAGGGCAAACATGGAAAGGATTCACCCCATTTGGAACCAGATTTGACAACTAGGTTGCAGTTACCTCCAAATCAGAAAGAATCATAGAAATGGAGTTAGATGGAACCATCAGGGAAGAGGTAGAAATATGTGGATAAATGACCCCAGGGAAGTGCAAAGGAAAGGCAGTTTATTATGGAGATTAGGAGTAAGGGTTTGGAGTCAGAAAGATCTAAGTTCTATTAATATTTCTTGCTCTGATACTTACAAGCTTTGTTACAGTGCCTCATTTTCTGTACCCCAATTTTGTCAATTGCAAAGTGAGTTAAAAATAATTCCTACCTCTGGTTTTAATGTTGATTAAATGAGATAATACATGCAGAGAATATAGCCCAGTAACTGGCATATAATTCCTTAATAAATTATATCTGTTAGCTACTATAAAGGCTAAGATTCAGGCAGGGCCTGACATTTATAGGTTATTCATACAATATTTATTCATTATTTCTAATATTTCTCTATTCTTTCTGGATCATGGGGTCTTGAACATAAAGTAAAACTTAAACACATTCAATGAAACAATAAAAATGTCTGATAACAATGTAGAACTCCTGCCTCTGGGGAGTTTATCCATCCATGCAATAGACACATGTTTAATTTTCTGACTCAGAGACTTAGTTAATGATGTTAATTGGTATTTATAAGAGGATGGAGTGTGAAATACTTCCCTACATATCTCCAGAGGTAATAATCTCTAGGGATAACCTGATATTTAATATTTAGAAGGATAATTTTGTTCTTAGATATGAATAACCTCAAATATTTTTAAAGATTTAATGATGAGAACATGGACATTATTAATCATTACTGTAATTTGTCAGAATATGAGAGGGAGACAGATTCTTGAGCTTGTAGAAACTACATGAAAAGAAGAAAATTATGGGAGAGATGAATTGCAGACAGGTTTGGAATAAAATCCTGAAGCTGGATTTGGAACCTCTCAGCATATCTGAGATCAGAAGTTTGAAGTTACTTATAGGATAATAGGAGGGGTAATTGATTTATAATAGTGCAAAGAAAAGTAAAAGTTTGGCTGGTGGCAGACTTTCTGTTAGAGAGGCAAAATACAATATAGGTCATTTTGTTGTTGAAAAAATGTTAGGGCATGATTACTATTGACCAAAATAGCCAAAAGAAGAGCCCATTTTCTCTGCATAATGAAGAGGAAGAAGCTATCATTTGCCGATATTTGAGAAGGCCTGGAGATGAGAGGAAGAAGGAAGGAAAGAAGACTAACAACACGGTCAGAAGCTGTGGGGCTGGAGGTACAAAATGCACTATAGAAACATTCTTTGTGACAGAAATGATAAAAACAAAAATCCATGATACTCAATTGCTTTGTGTGATAGTCGAGGGACATCAAGGAACGTACACTTCATTACCCATTAGGGTACATGTAAGAGCCAAATAAAAAGTCTAGTATTAGATGGAGCAAGGAATAGGTTGAACATTTAGCAAAAACAGAACTTTAAATTTCTAAGAGTTCATTAGAAGAAGATCGGGTTCTGGAATGGCAGCATAAGGAGCTCTGTGGGCTCTCAACCTAGTGAAACAACCATAACTGGTAAAAATAATTAAACAAAACTCAACAAATGAACTACAACAAAGAAAATACGTAAAATGTCTGGAAATTGTCCTTAGCACAGACAACAAAGAGAATAATTTTTATTTAAGAATATCTGTGGTAAGAACTGTAAGCGTCTGTGGCAAATCAGCTGTGACCACTTCCCCTTGTTGCCCTGGCTTAACATATGGAAGCTCCAATTTGGGTGTGTGTGGCCAAGATGAGGCTCACTACCTCTAGCACCCAGTCATGGTCAATATTATCTCTAGGAAAAGGTATGGCTACCAGCATTGCTTACCCCATCCAGCTCTGTTCATATTATTATGAATAATAAAATGACAATAGCTACATATCTATCAACAATCACTTTCAATGTAAATGGATTAAATGCTCCAATCAAAAGACATAGGAAGGCTGAATTGATAAGAAAACAAAATTATTACAAATCCTTACATATGCTACCTAGACTCACTTCAGATTGAAAGACACACAGACAGAAAGTAAAGGGATGGACAAAGATCTTTCATGAAAATGCAAATGAAAACAAAACAAAAGCTTGAGTAGCAATACTTATATCAGACAAAATAGACTTTAAAACAAAGGGTACAACAAGAGACCATGAAAAACCCAGTATTCCCACTTCAGGGTAGTTATCTGAAGAAACACAAAATGCTACTTTGAGGGTACATGCACATACCCCCACATGTTCATTACAGCACTGTGTAAAATGGCCGAGATGTGGAGGCAGCCTGGGTTTCCATGGATCGGTGAATGGATAAAGAGGAGGTGGTACATATATACAATGGAATATTGCTCAGCCATGGAAGGGAATGGGTTCTTGACATCTGCAGTGGCATGGATGGACCTGTAGTGTATTACGCTGAGTGGAGTGTCATACAGAGGAAGACAGATGCAATGTGATTTTTCTTATATATGAAATCAAAAGAAGAAAATAAAAAAAGAAAACAGAAACAAACTCATAGGTACACAAAACATTTTAATGGTTGCCAGCTCGGATCGGGGTTGGGAACATGGGTGATAAACGGGGAACAGGTTAAGAAGTACAAATTGGTTGTTACAAAGTAGTTATTGGGATGTAGAGTATAGCATAAGAAATATGGTTAATAATATTATAATAACTACATATGGTGTCAGAAGAATACTAAATTGGTTGGGGTGAGAGATGGGAGGAGGTTCAGGCACAGGGTGGCAAAGGTGAAGGGATTAAGAAGTACAAATTGACTTTTTCTGTCTGACTTATTTCGCTTAGCATAATAATCTCAAGATGTATCCATTTGTCACAAATGGCACTATTTCATCTTTTCTTTTTTTCTTTTTTTTTAAAAGATTTTATTGGGGAATTGGGGGAGGGGACCAGACAGGGAGACAAATTGTTGTTTTTGTTCTTCAGTCTAGCTGTGGAGGACGTCCCTTCACTGGCCCATGTTGGTACCATCATTGCGCTCCTCCTGTCTGAGGCAGATTCCTCGCCGGTCTCTGGATGGCAGCTCACAGTGGCTCTTGGCAGCTCACAGCGGCTCCCGGCAGCTCACACCGGCTGCCAGCCATTCACGTAGCTCACAGCAACCCACTGCAGCAGGGGCTGCAGCCTACGCCGTCGCTGGCGACTCACAGCAGCCCAGCTCCAGGTCGAGCTGTTGTTCA
>NW_017731406.1:3089354-3103068 GCF_001890085.2 Hipposideros armiger | reverse complement strand
CTCCCTCCCTCCCTCCCTCTCTCAGCAATGGTGTGAGCATCTTTGATTATAGTGATGTTCAGGTATAGTTCCTGGGAAATTCACATAATATTTACTACACATAAGCTTTTTTGAAACATTCATATTTTAACACAAACAAAGCAACCTGGCACTGATGGTTAAACTATTCCCCCATCTTAGGATTTTTCTTATAGAATTGCTTGAGTTACAGAGACATGTATTACTTAATTGAAATTAGGAAGAATTTTTCATTCTGAAGCATGAGTTTAGGAAAGTAATTTTTATGGGGCAAGATGGGTAATGTGTATAGCAGCAGTCCTCTTTAAAAAAAATGAAGATTACTGAAATATAGAATCATATAGAACAAACACAGGGAAAAAAATAATAATAGTAAATGGATTATCACCAGTGAAGAGTACCTCATTTCTAAGGCTGTAAATTTGTACTGGGGAACAATGAATTTAACATCTCCTATAGTATAGAGGAAAAAGCAGCAGAATCTTATTGATGTTTGGGGTGAGCATCAAAACATGAATGTTCCCATGATATGTTGTTTTTAAATTACTAATGGAAAAATTAATCTGATTGATTTATCTACAGAACTGAAGAGAGCATCACAACAGTAGGAGTTACATTGAAAAATGCAGAGAAAATAGAGAATGTGTTCTAACATGCATTTGCAGAGAAATGTGGTAAACACAAACCTAGATAAAGCACTATTTAAATACTGTTTGTGATATTTTGACTGCCTTTCCTTAATTCAGTATCGAATAATTTTGAAGTTGTAATCCCTTTTCAGGGCTGGTATTTCTCTTTTGCTCTCTTATAAGGAGCACTTGCTTGCACTTATAAACAGAACTTGCTTGCCTGCCCATGATGTCAGACTACGTGTGATAATGTTAGATTGACTTTTATTTTATTATTAAAAATATAATTAGCAAACTAACATACTTTGACACATCAGTTAAGAAAATAATCTTTCCTCAACCACTGCCTGGAGGGGAGACAGCTCTTACTTAGGGAAATAATGAGAATTTTCAGTTTCACGTTTTAATGCTGTCTAATGTTCCATGTGAATGATTTCAACTTGATTGATAAATCAGATTGTGATTCCAAAGAAACTACCATGCAAATTTCAAACTTAGAAAAGCATGTAGGACGACAAGTGTAATGAAATTCAGTTAGAAAAATGGACATTTGACAGATGGTGGTATAGTTTCTGCAGGGTAATATTCACTTTCCTCCCTGTCTGCTGTTTAAATTGTATTCTTTATGAAAGCTCCATTGTGACAGCTCTACTCACCTATACAGTTCTTTAAATAAATCTTTCTGTTTAGTTTACAGCCCTAGAAGAGTGGAAAGTGAGAGCTCTTTGTTTAACATTCTCCATTAAAAAAATGCAACCCTGAAAGGAATGACTATTGTATTACTTTTTGACAACAAATTACCCCCATTTATCATTAACTGTACAAAAAGTATCTGAGGAGATGATTCATATACAAATAATGAAAATTCATCATTATTGACAACATAATCATTTATTTAGTAAAGTGGCTGCAGATAGAAATACAAACTAGTTGGTATTCAGTCCCAACACGTTTCTCATTACTGGTTATTGTGTTTAGATAATGAACAACAACAAAAAATAAGCTACAAAATAAGAAAATTAAATTATTTACTTGAATACACTGCATTGTTAGATGTTTTCCTTTAGGAAGAAGGTTAATTGAAAATTTTAACTTTCACTCTATTCCCACTACAGTCATTACTGGGACAAAATAACTAGGGGTATTTTATCTAATTAATAACCTAGATGAGCAAATAGAACTATTACATGGAATGTGCTTTTAAGTATAAAACACGATTGTTTTCTTTCATTTAGTTATTTTTATATAAATACCCTAAAATCTCAATTGGTTTTGCAGGGCTATTAAATATTCCATCATCAAACAAAATGACAAAGACACAGTCCAGGTGGGTATTAGATCATATACTCACAGGAAAGGGCCATGCCCTTACATCTTCTTTTCTTATGATCTATTACTCTTGTTCGAATTAAAATGCCTGCATATAGAGACAGAAACACTCAGTATGCACTGGGAAATTGTTCTTGTTGACAACATGGGAGGAATGATTCAAGGATTGTAGGTTTGGTAATGATGGTGACTGCCCTAGCTGCTTGTACTTATTACCAATAAAAGCTTTCAGATATATATATAGTATGCTGTATGTGAAGAAACATTTGAAGTGGCTCTATTTTCAAATATAAGTTTGGTTATATGTTGAGCAGACTTTAATTCAGGTTTGCCTGTCAGGGGAAGACTGCTTTATTTTACAGCTTCACATGGAGTTGAATTGAAGTTAGAGGGAGATTATCACAACTTTTGCTAGTTCCCCTTCTCTAAATGACAGGTAACATACTCAGTGAAGCCTACCTGAACTAAGAAGGACATCACATGAAGTTTCATTATTGGGAGTGTGATGAAAAAAAGTTGTTCTCAGAAATGTACTTCATTGTAGTATATCCCAGGAGTGTTTTATTCTTTTCATTAATAGACCAAACATTTTATTAAATGAAAACACAGGGAAGGTGGGAGTAGGCAGGTTGTCCTATGTTTGATCACCTGGATGATAATAAACATCATAAATCCTTGGTAGGAGTAATAAGAAAATTTCCTTTTTCTTGGCATGTGTGTCCCTGGCTCTTACAAAAAAAAATAATTTAAGTATAGTTGGTATACAATATTACACTGGTTATATTAGTTTCAGGTGTATAATATAGTGATTAGACATTTTTTATACCTTACAATGTGATCACTGAGAGATGACTACTAGGGGTGTCTTATTCCTAAAATTATTCTTAAATTTTTTTGCACAATTGGAAAAAATAAACAAACAGATTTGTTATCTCTAAGTCTTTCACCCTGAAAGGCAGAAATGTCCCTTGAATACGGCAATGAGGATGGAAAACTTTGGCACTGTGTTTAGTGTGGTGGTAAACATAGTGCCTGATAACTCTTAGCTGAACATAATTAGAAATAAATTTCAAGTATTTTCAAATGTCAAATTGTGTCATTAATGATATTCTAAGGGACTGATTTCAGGAATAACTATTTAGGGCCATCCCAAACTCATTAAGTTTTCCCAGGTTCATACCCTTTTAAGAAAATCCTGACTTACTGAATTACCTTGATTGCCCTTCCTTAAATATCTAAATAAAATGGGTTCTACCTCTAAACTCTACTACAGAGGGACTAGTTCCCTTGACACAGATTGTACAAAGTAAATATCTTCTTATTCATTTTTTTTACAGATTTATTAAGATTACTTCACATACCACACAATACATCCCCTTGAAAGTATACAATTCAAAGTTTTTAAAAATATTTTCAAAGAATATGCAGCATATCACCAAAATCTAATGATGTTGTGCATATTTCCATGTGGTTATTAGCTATCTGTACATATTTTTGAAGAAATCTCAAATTAACAAAACTTTACCTAGACACATTAAGAAAAAAAAAAGAGGGCTCCAATGAATAAAACCATAAATGAAAGAGAAGTTACAACTGATAACACAGAAATACTAAAGATCATAAGAGACTACTATGTACAATTATATACCAACAAATTACACAACCTAAAAGAAATGAACACATTTCTAGGAACACACATTTTTCTAAGACTAAGTAATGAAGAAATAGAAAACTAGTTAGACTGATTACTATTAAAGAGATTAAATTAGTAATCAAAAAATGAAAGTGCAAAACCAGGTGGCTTTACTGGTGAATTCTACCAAACATTCAAAAATGATTTAATACCTATCTTTCTCAAACTCTTCAAAAAAAATTGAAGAGGAGGGAATGCTTCCAAACTCATTTTATCAGGACAGCATTACTCTGACACCAAAACCATACAAGGACACCACACAAAAGAAAATTACAGGCTAATATCCCTGATAAGCATAGATGCAAAAATCTTCAACAAAATATTAGCAAACCATATTTAACAATACATTAAGGGGCCGGCTGCGTGGCTCAGTTGGTTAAGAGCGTGAGCTCTGAGCAACAGGGCCGCCAGTTCGATTCCCACATGGGCCAGTGAGCTGAGCCCAAGCTGAGCTGCCGCTGAGCTGACAACAGCTGGCAGGATGGCTCAGCTGGTGAGAGCACATGCTCCTAACAACTAGGTTGCCGATTGGACTCCCGCATGGGATGGTGGGCTGCGCACCGCCCCTCCTCCCCAGCCTCCAACACACACACACACACAACTAAGATTGAACATAGCACCTTGAGCTGAGCTGCCATGACCTGCCAACCGGCGGCTGGATGGCGACTGGACTTGGATCTGAGCTAGCTGCGCCCTCCACAACTAAGATTGAAGGACAACAACTTGGCTGTTACCTTTCCCCAATTCCCCAACACTGTTCCCCTTTCCCAATCCCCCAATAAAATCTTTAAACAAAACAAAACAATATATTAAAAGGATGATATACCATGATCAAGTGTTGCAGTGTATTCCAAAGTTGCCATTATAGTTCAATATTCATAAATAGATTAACATGATATACCTCATTAACAGAATGCAAGATAAAAATATTTTATGATCATCTCAATAGAAACAGAAAAAGCATTTGACAAAATTCAACATCCATTTATGATAAAACAGGAAAATCCTCAGTAAAGTGGGCATAAAGGAAACATACCTCAATGTAATAAAGGCCATATATGACAAACCCACAGTTAATATTACACATAATGGTGAAAAGCTGAAAGGTTTTTCCTTTCTTACTTTGACGTCAGACTTGGCAATGATTTTTTGGATCTGATTCTAAAAAGCAAAGGCAACAAAAGCAAAAATAAACAAGTAGGACTACATCAAACTAAATGTTTCTCTACAGCAAAGGAAACCAACAGAATGAAAGACAACCTACTGAATGGTAAAAATATTTGCAAATCATATTTCTGATAAGTGATTAATATCCAAAATGTATAAAGAATTCATGGAACTCAATAGCAAAAAAATAAGAATAAAAATAAAAAATTAAAAATGGTCAGAGGATCTGAATAGACATTTTTCCAAAGACTTACAGATGGCCAGCAAACACATGAAATAATGTTCAACATCACTAATTATCAGGAAAAGGCAAATAAAAACCACAATGTGATATCACCTCACACCTGTCAGAATGGCTATAATAAAAAAGAAAAGAAATAACAATGATGGGTGAGGATGTGTACTTTTTTGCTGGGAATATAAAATACTACATAAAGTTACCATGGAAAACTGTATGGAGTTTCCTCACATAATTAAAAATAAAACTACCATATGATCCAATAATTCCACTTTGGGATATTTATCTGAAGAATGTAAAAACACTAATTTGAAAATATATATGCAACCCTGTATTCATTGCACCATTATTTACAATGGCGAAGATATGGAAACAACCTAACTATATCAATGGATGAATGAAGAAAGAAAATGCAATACATATATGTCACATATATGTAATATGTGAATACTACTAGCCATAAACAAAAAATGAAATCTTGTCATTTGCAACAACGTGGATGGAGGCAGAGTGTACTATGCTAAGTGAAATAAGTCAGACAGAGAAAGATAAATACCACATAATTTCACTTATATGTGGAATCTAAAACACAAAACAAACAAAACAAAATCAAACTCATAGGTACAGAGAACAGATCTGTGGTTGCCTAAGGGTGGGTGGTTGGCATGGGTGAGATGTGTAAAGGAGTCAAGAGGTACAAACTTCTATCAATAGTTATGAAATAAATAAGTCATAGGCATGTAATGTACTGCATGTTGACTATAGTCAATAAAATTGTATTGCATATTTGAAAGTTACTAAGAGAATAAATCTTAAAAGTTCTCATTACAAGAGGAAAAAACATTTATAAGATTGTATGCTGATAGATGGTAACTAGACTTATTGTGCTACTCATTTCACAGTGTATACAAACATTGAATCATGATGGTGTACACCTGCAACTTATATTATATGTCTATTATACCTCAATATAAAAGAGACAAAATAAACCCCAAAAAAGTTACGAGATATACAGGCATGCACACTTTTGTCATGTGAATAAAGAAATATCAGTATTATACTATTGTATCCTTTTCCCTTCCAAAAACAAAACAAAGCAAAAAACAACTTAGAAGATTCCTGGGTCTGAGTAGATACTGTCACAATTAGGTTCCAAATTCTTCATTAAGGCCCAGCCTTTACATATCTTATTAAAATCAGATCAACCTGATCAAACTCAATTGAACTCCAAAAGGAAACAAGCTGAAGAAGCTCTAGACAACTAAACTCAGTAGTTAAAGGGCTCTCTCCTTGCAGGATAGCCGTCTCTGCTACGGTCATGCTATGCAAACCAACAAAAGAAATAGTTATAAGTGCTCCTTTATTTATGTTCCTCATTCTGTTGAATCTCCACTGAACTCCTATGACACTCAACACTTCTGTCAGTCAACTGGCTTCTTATAAAGTACTCTTGCTTTCTGCACCTAATATTACTTTAACTCCATGTAACAGTGTAACCCAGCAACTTTATTATACTCTTTACAGGATAAAGACATCCACAATTGTGTTTTGCTTACTGACCACCTTCTTGTTCTTAAAAATGATTTACAGGAAACCCTTATTGATAATGCAGACTCTTAACTGAAAGATGAACAGGGACATTACCAAGCTGGAATTGCAATAACTTCCATGGTGAACATAAATTAAAGATTCTTGTTTACCTGAATAAGATCTGCCCAACAAACTGAATTAATTATTCTGACAGGAGCTCATCAATGAGCCAAAGATCAAATAGCCAATATGTACACTGATAGTTGCTATACCTTTGGTGTAGCTCACAACTTCAAAATGCTGTCGAAGCAGTGAGGCTTCTTAACTTCCTCAGGGCAGTCCATAATGAATGGAAAACAGGCTGCGGAATTATTGGATGTCATACAGCAACCAGAACAACTGGCAATTATAAAAAATTCCAGGACATTCTAAAACTGCCACCATGGAAGCAAAAGAAAATATACAATTTAGCAGATACTGCAGCTAAACCAGCTGCAATAAACAGCCAAATTATAAAGGCCTGAGAATGTTTCTTCTCCCTATTAAATCAATAAAAGACTCTTTTACAGTTCAAATGGACAGCTGCTGAAGAAGAAAAAAAATATGACAACAAAAAGGGGGAAACTTTGCCTCAAACAGATATAGCTTGGACCTAATCAGAAACCAATCTTACTTATACTTAAACATGTACATGAACTAACTCATTGGGGGTCTTGAGAAGATGATTTCATAGAGTAAAAAATATTATTTGGGGCCGGCCGAGTGGCGCGATGGTTAAGAACTGGCTTGGGATGCCAGAGGGCCCCGGTTCGGATCCCACATATGAGGGCCAGTGACACTGCCCTCCACAGCTAAGATGCTGAACAACAGCTCAACCTGGAGCTGGGCTGCTGTGAGTCGCCGGCGACGGCATAGGCTGAAGACCCTGTGGCAGTGGGTTGCCATGGGCTACCGTATGTAGCCAGCAGCCAGTGTGAGTGGCCAGCAGCCGCAGTGAGCGGCCGTCCAGTAGCCAGCGACTGATGTGCCTCGCCTGGGAAGAGCGCAATGATGGTGCCAACTTGGGCCAGTGAAGCAACGTCCTCCACAACTAGACTGAAGAACAAAACGACAGCAACTTGTCTGTTCCCCTTCCCCCAATTCCCCAGCACTGTTCCCATACCCCCAATTCCCCAATAAAAATCTTTAAAAAAAAATATTATTTGAAGCCTTCTCCTACTGTAGCTCATAAAGTATATAGAAGATGTTCTGTCTAAAATATAACCCTGGAAAATCACTCCATGGGTCCCAAGGACAATTTCGACTTCCTTTAGTTCCATTTGTGGTATGGTAATTGGATTTTAACCAAATGCCACCATTTCAGGGATACAAATATGCATTAATCATGATTTGTGTGTTATCTTACTGCATTGAAACATTCCCTTGCAGGACAGCAAAAGACTTAATGGTAGGTAAGATGTTATTGGAAAAAAATAAACCCCAATGGGGAATTCCCTGTCAGTTACATAGTGATTGAAGGACTCATTTCACTGTGCAATAATGCAATCCATTTCTAATATTTGGCCTATTCTACAGCATTTTCATTGTGCTTATCATCCCAGTCCTCTGGATTAGTGGAATGTACAAATAGTACAATTAAAACTCAATTAGGTAAATTTTCAGATGCTTTTAATCTCCCTTGGCCAAAAGCTTTCCTTATAATGCTTCTCAACCTGAGATATACCCCTTTTAGTAAACAGACTTTCTCCTCATTAGTCATTGTTCACCCTATGTGAAGGGACACATGAACCAACCTTACTAAAAGGAGACTTTCTACATTATTATCAAGGACTTATCAACCAGCTTAAAGGAATTGATAAACTGATTCACTTCAGTGTGCTCATAGGAGATGAAGGCTTCAAAGGCCATGACTCACAACCAGGAGATTTTGTCCATTGGACGAGACATCAATTAAAGACTCTCCAACCTCATTGGAAGGGACCTATCAGTAGACATCAAGGACTCCTCAAGGATGAGAAGCTGCCAACATCAGGGGTAGACAGCCAACCCAAGACATTGAGAAGGGCTGTATACCTACATAATTGATATTGAACTTAAAATAACCATTTGCTTGATTGTGTTTATCTGCCTGCTAATAATATTAGTCATAATGACAGTTACACTTGTTCTTTAGGCTCTTCTCAAACCCTGTACTTATATAGCCCAACTGTTAATAATTGCTGAAGGTACATAAGATAACTTTTATATTATCAATAATACTATTTTTACAGTTTCTCTTTTGAAATTTAGAAGGAATGTTATTGTAAAAGGAAGAAAACGGATGTAGGTGTATTTTTGAGAGTAGTTAAAAGGAAGCAGTTTGTCCTAATAAGTTGATTATTTCTTAATGACGAAAAGGAGACAAACTGAGAAGGACCAGTAAAGTTGTAGAATGTTAGTAGAAAAAAAAATATTGATAAATGAATTTTATATATAAATACTAAAACCCAATTATGCTTATCCCCTAACTTAACAAAGGCTACTAACTGTATTAATTCAGAGAGAAACTGAAGTGAAGATAGATATATAGATAGATAGATAGATAGATAGATAGATAGATAGATATAGATAGATCTATAGATATAGATATCCCCTCTATAGTGGCTGCCGAGGCACAGGACTTATGAAACTCTTATTGTTCTCTTGGTCTCTAGAAAATTTTCAGATGGTAATTGTAATTTACATCATTGTGTTCTTACAGCCTTAGCCCCTATTAAAACTTAAAGTTACAGTTCCCAGTTGCATAAGTAGCAGAAATCAGAATAATAATGAATGACACTTGAGTGCTTCCAATCATTGTCTTGGTTACCATAGCTTTATAGTAAGTGTTGAAGCTGAGCAGTGTCAGTTCTCTGATTTTGTTTTTCTTCAAACTTGTGTTGACTATTGTGGGTCTTTGGCCTCTCTATATAGACTTCAGAATCAGTTTGTTAATAACCACAAAATAATTTGCTGGCATTTTGATTTGGATCATGGAATCTATAGATCAATTTGGGAAAAACTGACCCTTTGAATGTACGGTCTTCCCATCTGTTATGTACCTAATTTTTTTGCATCCCCATAACTCATATGTTAAAACCCTACAAGCCAATGTGATGGAAGTAGGAGGTAGGGCCTTTGGGATGTAATTGGGATTAAATAAATTAATTAGTATGGAGCCCTCATAAATGGAATTAGTGCCCTTATATAAGCCACAAGAGTGCTAACATCCCGTTTCTCTGCACTCTACCATGTGGGGATACAATGAGAAGTTGTCAGTCTGCAACTCAGAAGGGAGCTTTCAGCATAATTCAATGATGCTGGCACCCTGGTCTCAAATTTCCAGGCTCCAGAACTGTGAGAAATAAATTTTTGTTGTTTATAAGTCACCCTAGTCTACAGTACTTTGATACAGCAGCCTGAACAAAGACAGAAATTGGTACTGAGAAATGGGGATGCTGATATAACAATACCTAAAAATGTGGAAGTGGCTTTGGACCTGGAAGAATTTAAGGTGCATGCTAGAAAAAGCTTATATTGCCATGAATAGATCTTTAATGATGCTTCTGGTGAGGATTCAGGAAGAAAAGAAGAGAGCTGTAGAGAAATCTTCAGTCTTCTTAGAGAAAACATAAGTGGTCATCTACATAATGTTGGTTGAAATATGTAAAGTCCCTTCTGATGAGGTCTCAGGCAGAAATTAGGAATATGCTATTGAAAAGTTAAGAAAAGGTAATCCTTTTTATAAAGTGAAAAAGAACTTGTTTGACTTGTGTTTCTGTCCAGTGTTTTGTAGAAGGTAGAATATGCAAGAGATGAAATTGGACATTTAACTGAAGAGATTTCTAAGCGAAGTGTTGAAGGTGTGGCTTGCCTCCACCTGACTGCTTATAGTAAAACACAAAAAAGAGAAACGAATTAAAAGATGCAATTATTAAGCAAAAACAAAAGCAGAATTTAATGATTTGGAAATTCTCAGCAGGTCTACATGACAAAAAATGAGAAAATATGTTTGAAAGAGAACACCCAAGGTGTGGCTGAGGGACAATTTGATTAGATTAATATGAATGTGATTCATGGGCTTTGTCAACCATCTTCACAAAAGCCAAGAATAGAGATAAAATTTAGGAGTAGAAACACCACCAGCTGAAAATAAATAAAACAGAGGAAACAGGACAAAAGGAAGAAAGACTTTTGGACTTCTTAGACCCTAAAGAACAGGGCCATAAAACTATTCTGCTGCCAATATGTAACATTTTTCAAAACAAGGAAAGAAAGAATTATGCCACTTCCGGTAGGATGGCAGAATAGACAGATGCTGTGCCAACTGCCTCCCAGGATCACACCAAAATTACAAATACTTTATAAGATATTCAACCTCGGAAGTTCCCTGGACACTAGATGGACAGAACCTCTAAACGAAGGACTTAAAGAGGAGGCCACGTCAAGTCCGGTAGGAGGGGCGGAGACGAGAGAGGGCGAACCACGTGAGGGACACCTCAGTGCTGGGGAGGCTTCTCCGGTTGGGGGAGAGACCCTG
This sequence comes from Hipposideros armiger, assembly GCF_001890085.2. NCBI lineage: Eukaryota > Metazoa > Chordata > Mammalia > Chiroptera > Hipposideridae > Hipposideros > Hipposideros armiger. Next base: position 3,091,906 of record NW_017731406.1, on the reverse strand, counting down.
TGGCCCCACACCGCGCTCACCACCCCAGAGTTACGTTGCCGGGAAGAGGAATTCTACGATAGCTGGCAGGAGAAAATAGTGAGGACTCTCTTTGCTCGGCTCAGTGAGGCTGGGGACGGCTGGAGAAACAGTGGAGCCAGCAAACCGACTCGCTCGTTGGTGAGCACTCACCTGGTTCCTGGTGGAGGGAGTAGCTTTGTGAGCGGGGCCCAGGAGCCTCCGGGAAGGACTGAACTGAGTGTCTTTGGGGCAGCAGCTGGAGGTTTGTGGAACAATTGTACCCCTGGTGTGGAGCTTGCTCACGAGGAGTGCACAGGAGGCCGCCATTTTATCAGGGCTGGGCTGGGCCCGCCCACAGACGCTCAGGTCTGGGACTGCATTGGTCTGCTGGAATTGGCGCAGGAGTGCGTGTGCGTGCATGCGTGCACGCGCATGCGGCCTTAGATCCTCACCCTCCATACTGTTTGTGCTGCGTAACCAGGGAAACGCCGGGCAAGCGCAGAGGCTCCGACTACAACAGACTGCTTATTGAAACCTGGGAGTGCGCGACTTGCCTTAGGTCTCCAATTTCCGCACTGCGCGTGCAGAGTTGTTTTGGTGGCAATTGGCTGTCGGGCAGCTCGGCCTGATCTGCGAGCAGCTGATTCGAACAGGCTGAGACTAGGAGTTTTCCTGGGAGTGTAGGGCCATGAGCTGTGCACCTGTGTGATCCGGCCGGGGCTTTCTTGGTGAGTTTGTGGGGGCTGGTTGCTGGTGCAGTAGTGCATGCTGCTCTGACTTGGTGGGAGCCATTGACCACATCCTGTGGTGACTTGGGGGCCTGCCCCACCCACATAGAGCTGTGTTGCCAGGAGCACCCTGAGCCCCTGCTGCCTGGACCCCACCTCCGCAGGCCACAGAGGGTTTTTGGCAGCACCAGACAGCCGCAACAACCTGTGAGATTTTTTGGTGGTGAGCATGGTTTCAGAGCACAAAGCAGCTAATTGCGGGAATTTCACTGCAAGCCTGAGAAGAAGGCCAGTGCATGACGCGTTGAGCCCTTTCTCCCAACAGCTGGTGCTGAATTGCCCAGGGTCTCTCTATTGCTGAGCAAGTGGTCTGCAGATTAAAGCGGGGAGAGAGCCCCTCCTTTTTTTCATTTTGAAGTTTTTTTTCTAGGTGATCTATTTAATACATTGAAGCAATCTCAGAGAGACAGCCAGAATGAAGAAACAAAGAAACATGTCCAAAGTTAAAGATCAGAAGAAACCTCTAGAAATGGAACTAAGTGAAACAGAGGAATCCAACCTTTCAGAGACAGAGTTTTAAACACTGATGATAAGAATGTTTAAAGAACTTAGCAAGGACATAAAGAAGGATAGAGAAATCATAAAGAACAATCAGTTAGAACTAAAGAATACAATAACTGAAATGAAGAACACACTTGAAGGAATCACCAGTAGATTAGATGAAGCAGAGGATTGGATCAGTGATTTAGAAGACAAAATAGCAGAAATCACCCAACAAAAAGAAAAAAGAATAAATAACAATGAAAATAGAGACCTTTGGAACAACATCAAGCAAAACATTCGCATCAGAGGAATACCAGAAGGAGAAGAGAAGAAGCAAAGGATTGAGAATGTATTTGAAGAAATAATGACTAAAAACCATGTATATGCTGTTTAAAAGAGACTCATCTCAGATCAAAAGACACACACAGACTGAAAGTAAAGGGATGGAATAAGATATTTCACGCAACTGGAATGAGAAAAAAGTGGGAGTAGCAATACTTATTTCAGACAAAATAGACTTTAAAATGAAGACTACAATAAAAGACAAAGAAGGGCACTACATAATAATAAAAGGATCAATTCAACAAGAGGACATAACCCTGGTAAATATCTATGCACCCAACATAGGAGCTCCTAAATATATAAAACAGATATTGACACACATAAAGACAGAGATCAACAGCAACACTATCGTATTAGGGGACTTCAACACTCCGTTGTCACCAATGGACAGATCCTCCAGACCGAAAATCAACATGGAAACAGTGGCCTTAAATGACATTTTACACCAGCTGGATTTAATTGATATTTGTAAAGCATTTCACCCCAAAGCAACAGAATATACATTCTTCTCAAGTGCACATGGAAGATTTTCCAAGATATACCACATGTTAGGCCACAAAACAAGTCTCAATAAATTTAAGAAGATTGAAATCATATCAAGCGTCTTCTCCGACCACAATGCTATGAAACTAGAAATTAATTATAAGAAGACCCTGGAAAGCACACAAATACATGGAGGCTGAATAACATGCTACTAAATAGCGAGTGGGTCAAAAATGAGATCAAAGAAGAAATAAAAAGCTATCTTAATACAAACAAAAATGAAAACACAAACAAAAATTTATGAAATGCAGCAAAAGCAGTCTTAAATGGAAACTGATAGCAATGCAGGCCTCTCTGAAGAAACAAGAACAATCTCATATCAACAGACTATCTTTACACCTAAGGGAACTGGAGAAAGAACAGCAAAACAAGCCCAAAGGGAGTACAAGGAAGGAA
>NW_017731406.1:3035072-3088509 GCF_001890085.2 Hipposideros armiger | reverse complement strand
TAAAAGGAATCAAATTAGAAAGAAGGAAGTAAAATTGTCATTATATGCAGATGGCATGGTACTATATATAGAGAATCCCAAAGACTCCACCAAAAAACTGTTAAAACTGATAAATGAATTTAGTAAGGTAGCAGGATACAAAATTAACATTCAGAAATCAGTTGCATTTGTATACACCAATAATAAACCATCAGAAGAAGAAAACAGGAAATCAATCCCATTTACAATTGCTTCAAAAACAATAAAATATCTAGGAATAAATTTAACCAAAAAAGTAAAAGACCTATACTCAGAAAATTATAAGACGCTGAAGAGATAAATCAAAGATGATACAAATAAGTGGAAATACATACCATGTTCATGAATAGGGAGAATTAATATAGTTGAAATGTCAATACTACCTAAGGCAATATATAGATTCAATGCAATTCCTATCAAACTACCAAGGACATTTTTCTCAGAAATAGAACATATAATCCGAAAATTTATATGGAACCACAGAAGACCCCAAATAGCCATGGCAATCTTGACAAATAAGGACAAAGTGGGAGGTATCACGCTACCCGACATCAAATCATACTACAAGTCTATAGTAATCAAAACAGTATGGTACTGGCATAAAAACAGACACATAGATCAATGGAACAGAATAGAGAGCCCAAAAATAAACCCATCCATAAACGGTCATTTAATCTATGACAATGGAAGCAAAAATTTACATTTGAGTAAAGATAGTCCATTTAATAAGTGTGCTGAAAAAATTGGAGTGACACATGCAAAAAAAATGAAAATGGACCACCTACTTACACCATATACGATAACAAATTCAAAATGGATTATAGACTTAAATGTAAGACCTGAAACCATAAAACTCCTAGAAGAAAACATAGGGAGTAAATTTGCAGACATTACCCTCAGTAATATTTTTACTGATATATCCCCTTGGGCAAGGGAAATAAAAGAAAAAGTAAACATATGGATTACATCAAACTTAAAAGTTTTCTCACAGCAAAGGAAATCATCAATAAAACAAAAAGGCAGCCTACTGAATGAGAGAATATATTTGCCAACGATATATCTGATAAGGGGTTAATATCCAAAATTTATAAAACACTCATTCAACTCAACACCATAAAAACAAACAACCCAATTAGAACATGGGCAGAGGATGTGAAGAGGCATTTTTCTAAAGAGGACATACAGATGGCCAACAGGCATATGAAAAAATGTTCAACCTCATTAATCATTAGAAAAATACAAATAAAAACCACAATGAGATACCACCTCACTTCAGTCAGAATGGCTATCATCAATAAATCAACAAACAAGTGCTGGTGAGTTTGTGGAGGAAAGGGAACCCTGGTGCACTGTTGGTGGGACTGCAGATTAGTGCACCCATTATGGAAATCAGTATGGAGGTATCTCAAAAAACTGGAAATGGAACTATCGTATGACCCAGCAATTCCACTCTTGGGTATCTATCCAGAGAAACCCAAGACGCTTATTCGAAAAAATATATGCACCCCTATGTTTATTGCAGCGCTATTTACAATAGCCAAGACTTAAAAACAACCGAAATGCCCATCGGTAGACGACTAGATTAAGAAACTGTGGTACATTTATACAATGGAGTATTATTCCGCTATAAAGAAGAATGAAGTCCTACCATTTGCAATGATACGGATGGACCTAGAGACTATTATGTTAAGTGAAATAAGTTAGTAGGAGAAAGACAAATGCCATACGATCTCACTTGTATGTGGAACCTAAAAAACTGAATGAACAAGCAAAGTAAACAGAAATAGTCTCAGAGATATAGAGGAAAAACTGATGGTTGCTGGGTGGGGATAAGGGAGAAGGGGAAGGGATGAGACAGCACAAATATGTAACTACAATATTGCCACATGGATATGAAAGACATTTCGGGGGATATAATTAATAATGTTGTAAGTATTTTGTAGGATGTCAGATGGTTACATGCCTTGTTAGGGAGACCACTTGATGGATGGGGTGGAGGCTTGATCACTGCACTGTACACCTGAAGCTGATGTTGTATAATATTGTATGTCAACTATAATTGAATATATATATAGTCACGGGATGTGGAGTATAGTGTGGTAGTGAAGTCAAGGGAATTGTAATCGATATGTGTGATATTGGGGGTGGGAGTGGGGCAGCAGATTGGGGTAGGGGGGTTGTCACTTTGAGGGGTAAAAAGTATAACTATTGCACTATGTTGTACAGCTGAAACTAATTTTAAAAATTGTTTATTTCACAGTAAAAAAAAGAAAGAAAGAAAGAAAGAATTATGCCTAGGGCCGGTTGGGTGGCGCGTTGGTTAACAGTTGGCTTGGGACACCAGTTCTGAACAGCAGGGCACTGGTTTGGATCCCACGTGAGGGCCAGTGATGTTGCGCCTTCTACAGCTAAGATGGTGAACAACAGCTAGACCTGGAGCTGGGCTGCTGTGAGTCGCTGGGATGGTGTAGGCTGCAGTGGTGCTGGCCGGCAGATGGCATGATCTTTCATGAGTGGATGGCGAGTGACTACCTCACCCGGCCGGGAAGAGCGCAATGATAATGACAACATGGTCCAGTGAAGCAACGTCCTCCACAACTAGACTGAAGAACAAAAAGACAGCAACTTGTCCATTCCCCTCCCCCAATTCCCCAATGCCGTTCCCTTCCCTCAATTCCCCAATAAAATCTTAAAAAAAAAAACTATGACTAGAGTGCACAGGCCCAGAGAGTAGGGATACCTCCACCTCAAAGTGTGGTTTCAATGCCACACTTAAACATTTTCTTGTGCTTAAAATGGGTTCTTTTGTAAACAACATATATGAGTTGCCATTTGATTTTGAGCCACTCTAACAATCTATGACTTATATAATTATTCATCTGTTAATGCTTTACCTAGATCATTGACTTTTTTTTCTGTTCTGTGATAACATGCTTTTTATTTTATTATTTTTTATTAGTTTCAGGTGTACAAAGCAATGTAATAGATCGACATTTACACCCCTCACAAAGTGATAACGCCCCCAATCTACTACCCCTCTAACATCGTATATAGCTGTTACAATACCAATGACTATCTTCAGTATGCTGTACTCCACATCCCATGGCCATATAAATATATACAGAGGGTGCCCCCCAAAATGTATACACACTTTAAGAAAGGAAACGTGTATTAAAATTGTAATACTCAATCTATACCAGTAACATAAGATGAATACAAGTCACCTTTGACTTCTGTAATTACAAGAGGTGCTCAGAATGGTTACCGTCAGTGTCCAGACACTTCTGCTTATGGCGAACTATTGCTTGAGCAATGTTGACCAAAGTGTCCACTTGTATACATGTTTTTGGCACCCCTGGTATATTTAATTATATTTTACATTCAATATTATTCTACTTCAGCTTCAGATGTATAGCATGTTGGCCAGGCATCTACACAGTCTATGAAGTGATCCCCTTGGTAAGTCCAGTGCCCATCTAGCACCCTACATAATCTTTACATTATTGATTATATTCCCCATACTGTATTTCATATCCCCATGACTATGTTATGACTACTAATTTTCACTTTCTAATCCCTTCACCTTCTCCCCCATCCCCACTCCCCTCATTCCTGTCAGAATGCCTATCATCAATAAATCAACAAACAACAAGTGTTGGGGAGGATGTAGAGAAAAGGGAACCCTCGTGCACTGTTGGTGGGACTGCAGATTGGTGCAGCCACTATGGAAACAGTATGGAGGGTCCTCAAAAAACTGAAAATGAAACTACCTTGTGTCTCAGCAATTCCACTCCTGGGTAGCTATCCAAAGGAATCCAAAACACTGGTTTGAAAAAATGTATGCACCCCTATGTTTACTGAAGCACTATTCACAATAGCCAAGATATGGAAACAACGGAAATGTCCATTGATAGAGTCCATTGATAGACGATTGGATATAGAAACTGTGATACAGTTATACAATGAAGTATTACTCTGTCATAAAAAAAAATGAAATTCTTTTAACATTTTAACAACATGGATGGACCTTGAAAATATGCTAAGTGAAATAAGTCAAAATGAGAAAGACAAATACCATATGATCTCACTTATATGGGGAGTCTAAAGAACAGAATAAATGAGCAAACTAAACAGAAATAGACTCAGAGATGCTAAATCGTTGACATTTAAAGTGATTGCTGATGTAGTTTTAATAATACCTATCGTATTTGTTATTGTTTTCTATTTATTGCCCTTGCTTTTTGTTTTTCACTTTTTTTATTTGCTTTCAGTGGTCTTAAGTAAGCATTTCATATCATTTCATTTTCTCTCTTTTTAGCATATTAATTATACATTTTTTTTTACTTTTTTAGTTTTGTGGAGTTTGCAATATATATTTACAATTAATTCAAGTCTAATTTCAAATAACACTACACAATTTCACACATAGTGCAAGTATTATATAATTTTTAAAAATTGAATTCTTCCTTTCTGTACTTTGCTGTCATTCATTGCACTTATACGTAAGCATAAATATGTCCACACACACAGACACACACATGTATGTATACATAATCAAATACTTTGTTTGTGTTGTTATTTTGATCAAATGACAATCAGAAAAATAAGTTTTATTTTACCTTCACTTATTCTTTCTCCAATGTTCTTCATTGCTTTATGTAGATCTGAATGTCTGACATATATAATTTTCATTCTCTCTGAAGAACTTCTAAACTTTCTTGCAAAATAGGTCTATTGGTAACAAATGCCCTCAGTGTTTGTTGGTTTCAGAAAGTGTTCATTTCTCTTTCACCTTGAAGAGTAATTTCACAGGGTACAGAATTCTAGGTTCACGTTTGTTTTATTCCACTCTCTTCTTGCTTGCATGATTTCTGAGAAGTTGGATGTGATTCTTATCTTTGCTTCTCATAGGTAAGGTGTTTGTCTTTTGACTTCTTTTAAGACTTCTTATTCTTTATCTTTGATTTTCTGCAATTTGAATATAATATGACTAGGTGTTTTTGTTTGTTTGTTTTTTCATTTATCTTATTTTCTGACATTTCTGGATCTGTAGATTGCTGATTTTTATTTGGGGGAAATTCTCAGCTATTATTACTTCAAATAATTCTGTTCCTTTTTCTCTTTCTCCTCCTACTGGTATCCTTGTTATGTGTATGTTACACCTTTTGTAGTTGTCCTGCAGTTCTTGGATATACTCTTTAAATTTTTTCAGTCTTTTGTTCTCTTTTATTTCCAGTTTGAAGTTTCTATTGATGTATTCTCAAGGTCAGAGATTCTTTCCTCATCCACATCCAGTCTACTACTGTGCCCATCAAACACATTCTTTATTACTGTGTGTGTGTGTGTGTGTGTGTGTGTGTGTTATCACTAGCATTTCTATTTTATTATTTTTTCTTAGGATTTCCATAGCTATGATTAGATTTTTTACCTGTTGTTGCGTGTTGTGTACTTTTTCCATGAGAACCCTTAGCATATTAATCATAGTTGTTTAGTCTCTGGTAAAACCTCAAAGGTTAAGCTCTGGTAAAATAGTTTCTCTTGTTTCTCTTGAGGGTAGGATTTGTTAAGAAGAATAGAATCATGTGGCGTATTTTAAAAATGGTTATTCTTCCACTCCCTCTGCTAAAATCAGAAGGGAATTTTTCTGTTATTCATTGTAAGACTCTGGTCAAGAATGCCTGTGCTAAAGCTCACAAAAGCTCTCATACAGATTTTACCTCTCAGACATGTCCACACTGAGCCTCCAGTGGTTTGTCAGTTAGGGTTCAGGGTTTTCTACCCTAATACTCATTTCTATGGAGTTTTCTACTCATGGGTTTCTGGTCTGGTACATTGCAATTCTGTGTATCCAATTGTTTCTCTCCAATTGGGTCAGGGGAGCCATTTGCCCTGTGTGCTTATTTTTCTGACAGGTCTATGATGAGTTGTTGATTTTTCTATTTGTTCTGCTTTTTACTTGTTAGAACAAAGTGACAACCTCTAAACCTCTTACATGCCAGATCGGAAACCAGAAGTCTGCCTTCACTTGAAGAATATTTTCATTGGGTGTAAAATACTATTTTGGCAATAACTTTCTTTCAATATTTTAATAATGTTAAATAATATTGTTTTTTTCCTTCATTGGTCTTCAGATGTTATATATCATTCTTTTGAGTGTAATATGTCTGTTTTTTGTTCTGGCCATCTTTATGTTTATCACCTTATCTTTGTTTTTCAGTAGTTTCAGAATGATGCAATCAGGTTTCCTTCACATTTATCCTGATTGGGGTATTTAATTATCCTTTCATCTGTGGCTTAAATAATTTCCTCAGTTTTTGGTAAATTTTGTGTCCATTAACTATTTTGTTATACATCTGCCTCATTTTCTGTCTATTCTATTTCCAGTAGCACTATTACATATGTAAGACTCTATCATTATGTCATATATATCTCTTCCTGCTTTTCTATCCTTTTTTGTCTCCATACTTCAACCTAGCTATTTTTGTCTGAGCTATCTTTAATTCATGAATCCCCAGTCTAGCAATTTCTAATCAACTATTTAAATTAATCACTTTTGTTTTTAATTTCAGAATTTTTGAGGTCTACAATTTCCATTAGATTCTCCTTTAGAAAAAATTTTATTTATCTGGTGATATCCTCCATCTTATCTGATTCTGTGAATATATTAATCAAGAATATTTTAAAATTGGTTTTTAATAAGTATAATATCTAGAATTCCTATGGATCTGTTTATGTTTTCTGGTTTTTTTCTGGATATTTGGTTATTTGATCTGTACTATTGGAATACTAGGTTAGCTTTTTAAATTTAATACCACACACTGTAAAAAATTGGAATAAAAATTTGTGTCTACAAAACTTTTGTCTTTATTAAGGTAGAATTTTTTAAAAATTTTTTCTCTTGCAGATACTTATTGTGGAGGCTGATTACTTTAAACCCATCAGGTATTGTGCTGACTAGAGCCTAGAACTTAACTTTTGTATGAACTGGTTTATTTCCAACTCTCCCCTACTTGTAGGATGTAGCCCATTGTGGTTTCTAACTGAAAGCCATCTTTACTATATATAGTTCCTCCTTCTTGGTTAGTCCTGAAATTTGATTCAATCTGCCACCTTTAGGACTCCTGGAAGGAAGTTCTACTAATATTCTCAGCCTCTTAGCTACTCTTAAGAATTGTCAATGCCTTGAGCAGAAATGTAGCACAGATTTGAGGTTCACCTCTCTGAATTTCCCTTCTATCAAGAATGTTGACTGCTTAAGTCCTCAAATTTTGGTAGTTCTCTAATGCCATCAATATATGTTTTTCTTATTTTTATGCTTTGTACAACGTTTCTCATTTTTCTTGCATATGTAGTGTTCCACAACAAGAAAGTTCAACATCAACAGTACTAGAAAGAAGCATTTTTTCCATTGTACTTTTAAGAACATGTTCTTTCAAGAAGCAAAGAAAATTCACATAGGAGGAGAAAATGCGATAGTTTCCTCCATCAACATACATGCCTCTTTTTTTGTCTCCTTCAATTTTTATAATTTTTTTAATTCTGATTTTTCATAATCTTTGGCCAATTTTTTTCACTAAATCTGCTTTTGGAAACCATTTATTCTTTGTTATACGTATTTTGCCTTTACTATTATACCTTGAAATAACTTCAGAGCTTCTTATTTACCTCTACTTCTTCCTTTTCTGAATATCTCTTTATAAAATATTTTTCCCATGGTGATTTTGATGAAATAATATGTAAATATGTACACACTATTAATTTAGACCTCCATAGCATCTTATTTTCTCTTCATCTGATTTTTCTAAGAGATACTGTTTTATGTGGAATTTTTATTACAGTCTTGGTCACAAGTGAATATTCTTGCTGAAGAAAAAAGTACTAAGTAACCTGTATTCATGTTTCTCCACTAATTAAAATTCCATTACAAATCATTACTATAGATTTAAATTTCCAATTAATACTTTTTCCAAATTAATGATTTTAATGCATTTATTTCCAAGGTTTTGCACACTTTTGCAATTTATCCTCCCATTAGTTAGATATGGTATTTACATATTTTAACATAAACACAAAGGTCAGGTGGACATGATTTGATCAAAAAAAATAATATGAATACATTCTATAAAAGCATCAGTTATGAGTTATTAAAAAGGTTTGTCCAGTAGTAATATGAGAATCTGCATATGCCTTAAAATCTGCATGCTGCATATGGCTTAAAATTAAGTCCAACTAGGCAAAATGCAATCTAGTCCCCCAACAGTTTGCATATGTGAGTCAGATACCTCATCACTTAATTTAGTACACACACACACACACACACACACACACACACACACACATTTTTGCTGAAAATGGTGGTGGACAGCTGCCAAAATTGATTATTTCCCTCAACACATACAGAGCAGTAATGGACAGATATGAGTGACCATTTTTAAAATCATCAACACAAATGATACCCAACAGCACAATCAGCTCTTTTATACTATTTAAGTTTTGTAATATGCGCTTTAAAAAGTTCTTAAATGACCTCTTTCCTTTCAAGTTTGACACAAAGTCATTTTTGCTAGAACCAAATTGAATGGATTGACTAATATCAGTAAAAGCTGGATCAATTTATCCATTGCTCCATTTATGTATTTTAATACACCACTGGTATGACATGAATATAGCTGGGCATAGTATTTAATAGTTTTCCATCTGGATTTGTTTAATGTTTCAATTACAATGTAGATCAAGCATATGATGCTAATAATGTCAATAAAAATAGGAAATGTATATGAGGTCTAAAAATATAATTTATTCACTTATGTTTGTTGTCAAAGTTCAGTTTGTGATTTAATCAAATTATTATTTCATCAAGTGAGAAATGGAAATGGCAACATGATTTCTTTGTATATCAATTATTTCAATTAATTTCCAAGTTTATGGTTAAACCATTTGTGATTTTGAATTAACAGTTTCATTTGTAGTTTTTAATTTACTCTACAAAAGCTTCCAGTTTTTGTGAATAGTATACATATTTATTTTACATGTCAATACACAGAGGATAAACTAAATGAAGAAAATGTGAAATTTCTTATGTTAACTGTTTCAATTAACTTCACAGATTCATCCTGGTTTCAGTGTTTTAGAGATTAAGAACAGTTTTAATTTTTAAAAGAGTCATAACCAATTGAAAATCCACACATAAATTGTAGTTGACGAGACATTTAGATTTCAAGTACAATCTGTCATTTTAACATAAAGGGCAAGCATTGCAAAAAGACAGGACAGCTTCAACTTGATAAATAGATAATGAATGTTTACAGGAATAGAAATGAGGAAAGGGTAGGGAAATACTAAATTTTACATCAAGTGTCATGCTGCATATACAACATACTTTCTTGGAGTAGATTTTCTGTCAACCATATCTTTCTTACATTTCTCCCAATAGTCTACTATCTGCTGAAAAGTAATTACAGCATTAGAGAGGAGAAATAAAAAGACCAAAGTAGAGAAGCAGTGAAGGGATATTTCATCAAAAGACTGTCGTAAAGTTAAATAATAATTATTATTGTTTTTTGTTGTTGTTGCTTGAAACCTTGTTGCAAACCATTACACACACACACACACACACACACACACACGATGATTAAGTCAACAGGGTGATTTTCTTTTGTTAATGAATCTGTTAAGATTTATTCAACCTTTTTCAATGTGAGAAAAAAAATGCTATGACATTAGAAAATTAAAGTTTACCTTCATCTTCAAAGTGTCCCTCTTTTCCTTTTGTTTTTAAAATGAAGATAATGTAACTTCCCAGCAACAGGTTCCCCTAAAAATAACAGAAAAATGGAGTTTTTGAAAGCCAGTCTGTTGCAATTTCTCAATTAGAATCTGTCATCAGATCCTACTCTAAACTCAAAAAATCAGGGTTATTGCTGCTTCCCTGAATTGGGGAAGGCACAGTGCTATATATTGTAGATCAGAGAGGGCTAGCTGCAGGACGGTGTGGTATACAAGGAAATAGTACCATGCAGAGGTACCAACAACGGAACAACGAGTTTCTGAGTCAAGGTTGACTTAAGTTTGAATCCTGAGTCTGGAATTTATTTCCCATGTAACCTAGGGCAATTAACTTGCCACTCAACCCAATCCTCATCATCAGTCAAATGGGAACAATAATGTCGTTTTATGGCGCTGATGTGAGGATCTGTTCAAATCTGCATGCAAATAAACCTAACGCAATCCCTGCCCTATAAATTAGAACTCATTGAATATTATATTGATTCCATTCCACTTTACCCTGAAAACTATCTTTGGCTCTGTATACTTTCAAAAGCAGTCAGGGAGTAAAAGAATGGAGGATGAAGATGGAGAGCTATTTCCCAGAACAATATGTTTTTAACCTTAATACCCACCTCAATCTTATTATTTTCTTCAAGTCCAGTTTGTAAGATTTTGTTCTACAAATCACTGCCCTTTTTAGGATACCCATACTTTTTCACTTAAATCTGATTCCATATGGATGAATATGTTGGGAGAAACATAACCCTTTTTTCAGGGACCTTCATTCCCTATTGAAAGCCTTGCCTCTTGATTCTATAAAAACTCTGATTATATAAGTTATTGCTTATTTTCAGAGATGAAGAGTCTATGCAAAATACAGTCTTTATTACTGTGGTGATCGATCCAAGTTTTTAAATTTCCTAATCCTTATTTGTGCTTAGTAGACAAAGACAAAAGATTAACAGACTATGTACAAATTCTTTAAAGTTTAAAGCTTTGAGTCTGAAGCTTAAGCACATCACTACAATTTCAAAGAGGAAAAGATACATGAGAAACAAAGCGAATCTAACTTTTAAAACAAGTAATTAATCTTGTTTAGAGAATAGTCAAGATTCTATTTTAAATCTCTTTGGTCAGAAGGATTCAGAAAATAATCACATTTTGTTGCAATGTGGCAAGCTGATTCAATCACCCAATGTAAATAACGTCTGATTGATTAACTAATGTAATTTGACTGAAATAATCAGCCAGGAAGGTTCAGAAGAAAAAAAAGTAATGTGGTAAAAACTTAGTATATATAAATAGCATTTTTCCAAATAGACCACTGTCAAAAGTCTTTTTTGAATGTTTGCAGTGGGTCTTGATATGAGATGGAAGGGATAGATTACATTAAAATTGATAACATATACTCTTAAATGTTCAGATTTCACAAACTTCTACTAGAAAGTGGCATGTGTTTCTTAAGGACAATATTAAGAATTTAGGCACTTTTTGGAGGAAACTTGTGGGGGTTGCAATGCACCAACCAACACATGAATCTCCCAGAAGAACTGAAAAGGTTAATTTCTCCAGTGGCTGGGAGTGTTGCTGGCCAGTTCTCTGCTGTCAGTGCTTTGAAGGGAATAGCCCTGGGCTGTAAAAATCTGCTTCACCCTCTTTTCTGGGGTAGCTCACATCTAATACTGATTCATGTGGGCTTAAAAATGCTTGGTATCTTTTGAAGTCATCTTAGTTTACAAGATTCCCATTGGGTCAGTTGAGGACTTTTGTTGAGTCTGCATTTGTTGAGCCAAATGTTTCCTTGCCCAGTCTTGCTTTTTTTCCTTCCTCCACAGGTATTGATCCAGAGGGCACTCTATAATCAAATGCATGCTAACGTATATTTCAGAATCCTCGCCTCCCACCAAACCCAATCTACTATACCACTTACCATATTTGCCGGTGTATAAGACGATTTTTTGGCGCTGAAAAATATGCCTCCAAGTGGGGGGTCGTCTTATACGCCAGGTACACTTCAGATAGACTGCCCATAGTGCTTGCCCNATACCGTTCAGGCATCAGCAGCGCTGCTGGGTGTATGCTCGGCTGTTATGCGATTTTGCTGTTATGCGATTTTACCACACTTGCAAAATCGCACACAGCCGACCATATAACAAACTCTGTATTTTGAGTGGAAATGTTAGGGGGTCGTCTTATACGCCGAGTCGTCTTATACGCCGGCAAATACGGTATCTTAAAAGTTTTTTGTGGAGTGACAAAAAATTTGTCCCTAAATGTGAGTAAGGAAGTTCAGATATTTCTATGGTCCAAAGATTTCTGCATAAAAGTAATATCCATAAGAGTACCAATATACTATATTCATATAGAATCTTTCATCTTATAAAGTAGTATCAAAATACTTGAATTCATTTGATCCTCAAAATATCTCTGTGAAGATGGTAGGGCAGGTATTATCAATATCATTTTATATGTAACAAAACTGAAAGTTGCCCAAGATTAGGCAAACAGAGGCAGATCTAATAATTCAAGCTCAATTTTTTTTAATTATTACAAAATCAATACTATATTCATGAAATATATATACATTTACATATACTATATATGCAAAACATACAGCTCTACATTAACCTGAATAATTTATTAGGAAAGTATTGGGACAATTTCTACATAATATAATTCAGGTAATGATGTTATTTAAATACTTAAGTTATTAAAAGTCTTCAGAATTTTTGAATGTTTAAATCACAGTAGCTTAGCCAAGCAAATGCCAGTATATTTGGGGGCATGGTCAATGCAGGGGTTGACTCGAGGCTGTATTCCTCTCCAGAACATTCAGAACTGTCTTTTGCTCTTCAGAGTACTAATTCATAGTCACCCTCAGATTTTGTTACACCAGTAAAGTGAGAATGGAAGATAAGCCAAAAAATCAACTAAGACTTTTATTACTTAGGTCTGTTGCCTTTTGGTAAACTCACTCTATCTGGAGGATTCCATTGATCAGAGCAGGGTGTTAATTTAATGAAGCCAAGGTCATGTTTCTGAGGATAAATTACTTACCCTTACTCTGTTCTATGTTACAGAATGTAATACAGTCGGGCATGTTAGTGTCGAAGAAAAAACATCCAGCCTAAGAAAAAGCTTATAAGAGTTTATTTGAGCCAAACTGATGACCATTGCCAGGACGCAAAATCTTAATGGATTGAGAAAATGCTCTGGAAAATGGTAGTTTTACAACTTATTTCATACATAAGAATCAAAGAAGGAGGGTTATATGAAATCCATTGGCTGTAAATTAAGCGGGTGGGAGAAAGCAAAGCGGGAAATCTCTGGGATTGGGTAAAAAGTAAAATACAGAGACACACTTTTTTTTTTAATTGGGGAACTGGGGGGATGGGAACAGCGCTGGGGAATTGGGGGAAGGGGAACAGACAAGTTGCTGGCCTTTTGTTCTTCAGTCTAGCTGTGGAGGATGTTGCTTCACTGGCCCAAGTTGGCACCAACATTGCGCTCTTCCCAGGTGAGGCAGATTAGTCGCCGGCTTCTGGACGGCCGCTCACGCTGGCTGCTGGCTACACACGGTAGCCCATGGCAACTCACTGCCACAGGGGCTGCAGCCTATGCTGTCGCCTACGACTCACGGCAGCCCAGCTCCAGGTTGAGCTGTTGTTCAGCATCTTAGCTATAGAGGGCAGTGTCACTGGCCCTCATATATGGGATCCAAACCGGGGCCCTCTGGCGTCCCAAGCCAGTTCTTAACCATTGTGCTACTTGGCCGGCCCAGTGACACACTTCTTTTACATTGGTGGTTACAGGATAATTAATAGCATTTTACAGCACATAGAGATGATATTCAGGGAACAAGGTAGCAATGAGGGATTCTGAAGTTTCCTACTCTGGTGTGGTGGGTTGTGTCCTGGGGCACCAGGAAAAGGGGATTACTCTTACTTTCCAAGTGTATGTTATCTTATATGCAAAAAGGACAATAGGCGGGCTCACTTAAGGTAAAGATTGACCTTTGTCAAGGAAGCTACAGGCCAAGGATGTGACTAGTGGTAGCCATAACTCACCTTTAGTTAGGAATTTTTTGAGTTCAGGCCATCTTAATGTGGTTATTTTCATTCAGGTTTAACCTGTGGCCCATTTTTTTCATCCTTATTAGAAATACCAGCGATGCCCCAAATAAAATCAGAATGAGAAGGTTAATTTTATTATTATAATTTAAAAAATGAAAAATAATATTTGCAGTCAACTTAGTAGTAACAAGTTCACATAGCAAAGACACAAAGTTTATCATTTCAACTGAACTGATATTTGCTTATATTGGTTGGTAGTTCCATTCTTATACCAGGTACACCTGAAGTTCTGTTGAAGTATAATTTTATGTGGGGGCTAAAAAAAATGAATGCTTTTTCTCCCATCTTCTAACTTCTCCTAGCTGGGCTAATAATCAAATTAACAGAGATAGATTAACAGGAGAAAATAAAATCTTTTAATAAATGAACATGGGGAGTTCACATAAGCATGAAAATTCCAAAGATATTGAGGCAACACTGGGTATATAAGACATTTAGGAAAAAGGAGAAAAAGGGGGGATGGGGCTTTAAATATCAGAAGTGAGAATGGGTAATTTACAGGTAGTTGAGGTAGAGGGCAACACACCTGGCAGGACATTTTTTGCTGGGTAACTTAGAAACAGTGGGACACACGGGATATCTAGCTAACAGGTCCCTGCCTGCTGTTCTCTTATTTACCATACTTAAATCAAATAAGGCTCAGGAAGCCTTCTAAAATTTCCTTCCTGAAGTAGGTTTTTCTGTCTGAATGTCTTAGACAGGAAAGGCAGGAGAATCAAAGGTTCTTTCTGAGTCTCGTTTCTTATTAAACAGCTTAAAATCAATATCCCAAAAAGCAGCTTCAGGGTGGCAAAATTCTGGTTCTCTTCAGTTACTTCTACATAATTACTACATGAGGGACTAAAAAATAATAATAATACTTTTCTTCCCACCTTCTAAGTCCTTCTATTAACAGGAGAAAATCAAATTTCAGTATGTGCACATGGGGAATTCACATAGCATGACAATTCCAAAGACAGTGAGGCAACATTACATATATTGGGTTGTTGGAAAAGTCATGACATATTTTGTTTGTTTTTCAAAGGTCATTTATTTATATAAAGAACAAAGATCAATCAATGATATACTGACCATTTTGTTTGATAAACTTTTGCCATCTTTCAGTGAGCTTCACAATTTCTCGTTCATAGAAGGACCTGTCTTTATTTGCGAAAAATTGAACAAGGTGCTGATTTACAACCTCATCTGAATTGAGCGTTATATCACTCAAGGAGGTTTGAAGAGAGCGAAACAAGTGGAAGTCTGAAGGCGCAAGGTCAGGCGAGTATGGTGGGTGTGGCAACACATCCCATCCAAGCTCCAATAGTTTTTGACAGGTGATCAAACCTGTGTGTGGTCTCACGTTATGGTGATTGAACACAACTCCTTTACAATTAACAAGCTCTGGACATTTCTGGATGATGGATTCGTTCAAACTGTCCAATTGCCGACAGTGCACATTCGAATTGATTGTTTGGTTCCTTGGTAGGAGCTCAAAAAACACGACATCCTTTAAAATCCCACCACACTGAGAGCATAATCTTCCTCTGATGAATGTCTGCTTTCGATGTCATTTGAGACAAATCATCACATCTGGACCAAGACTGTTTGTGCACCACATTGTTGTAAACAATCCACTTCTTATCACCAGTTATTAGTCGCATCAGAAAATGATTGTTTTCCTCACGTTTAATGAGCATATTGCAGATGTTTATGCGTGCCATCAAATGAATTTCTTTGAGTTCATACAGAACCCAAATATGGAGCTTGTTTACATATCCCAGTTTCTTCAGGTGGTTGTGAATGCTTGAATGATGGATGTTCAACGTTCCTGCAATCTCTTGTGTCATGTAACGTGGGTTTCATTCGATCAATGCCTTTATTTTGTCGTCATCAACCTCAGTGGTCCTCCCTGACCGAGGAGTGTCATTGAGATCAAAATCACCAGCATGGAATTTTGTGAACCATCGTTGGTACTGACATTCTTGTAGAGCATTGTCACTGTAAACTTTATGCAACTTTTCACAAGCTTGACTCATGTTCTTCCCTTTATGGAATAAAACAGTAAAATATGGCTAAAATGCACAGTTTGGTCTTCCATCTTCAACTTGTTATAAAATCTCTAAAGCTCAACCAATGGCTCAATTTTTGTTTAGAATGAACCTAGAACAGCTGTCAAATGACATAGCAATAACAGATACGAATGGCTCTAGTACTTCCAAAAATGAACTAGTGCCATCTGTCGCAAACATGCATCATGTCTTTTCCAACAACCCAATATATATTTTGGACAAAAGAGAAAAGGGGAAAATAGTGTTTTAGATTTTCAAAGTGAAAACGGGTGATTTGCAGGTAATTGAGGAAGAACAGAACACACATGGCAGGTAAATTTTTGCTAGACACCTCAGACAACAATGGGACGCAGGAGTGTGTGTGTGTGTGTGTGTGTGTGGAGGGGGTTGGGGTGTGTGAGTATAGTCAACCAGCTCCTGCTTGGGGTCTTTTTGTCTAATGCTAATGCGATTATGCTAAGGTCCTTTTCCTGAAGGAAGTTTTTCCACCTGAATCTCTTAGGAAGGAAAAAGTCAAAAGATTTTCTGAGTCTTCTGTTGCTTAACAACCAGCTTAAAATCAACATCCTGAAAGGCAGGTTTAGTGTGGCAAAACCTTGGTCCCCATCACTCACTGCCCACAATGGGCAATATTTTCCTTACAGATCTAATATTTTTTTCATTTCTTAATATTCTAGATTCAGAATAACATACAATCAAATTAGATTAATAAATTGCTCACTAACTTTTTTTAAATTAAAGTTTATTGAGGTGACAATTGTGAGCAAAGTTACATACATTTCAGGTGTACAATTCTGTAATACATCATCTATATATCACACTGTGTGTTCACCACCCAGAGTCAGTTCTCCTTCCATCACCATATATTTGATCCCCTTTTCCCTATTCTGCATTGTCAGCTTGTCCACTTGGGATGACAATATAAGATCGGTATTATAATCGTAAATTATTATAACTACTAGAAATTAATTTTACTTTTTACTACTTCAGAAATTTTTCCTAAGTATTACATAGCAGTCAAGTCAAAATGAATCTTATTACAGGAGCTTAATTTCCAGAACTTTCATAAGGCTTATTGCATTTGTAAAGACAAGTCACACAAATGTTTGCTACAAGAAAACACAACTTGCATTGTTATACATTTTAAATAAGTTATTCCTTTATTTTCTACCTGTATTTAATAGATATTATTTAACACATGTGTACATTTAGTATATACTTGTATATGAAAACCTATGTGGTATGTCAGTGTTTGTCTTTTAAGACCATTTGTCCAGTAGGACAAATTTATTGGAAATAAATGATTTTTGCTTTGCCTTCTACTCTGGCTACTTACTAATTCTGACTAAAATAGCTAGGAAATCTGCCCTCATTATGTTCAGAGTAGCAGCAATTTATGGGTAAATAAGGTCAGCTACAAAAATTAGAAACAACAGCAATAATAAAAGCTAACATTTATGTTTTGCTTACTATTAGGTTGGTGCGAAAGTAATTGCGGTTTGGGACTGGGAACGTTATAATATATGGTGTCAGACTCTCCTTTAAACAGTTCTCATGTACTAACTTTAATCCTCACAACAATTACAGCAGATACATACTATTATTATTCTTATATTACAGTTTGGAAAACTGGGGCACAGAGAGGAAGGAACATGCCCAGCATCACAAAGCTAGCAACTGCTGAGGCTGGGATTTGAAACCAGGCAGGCTGTCTTCAGAGCCTGTAGCTTTAACTGCTATGTATATTGCTTCTCATAAACCATAACAGACCTATGGCCTCCACGCATGCAGCGAACACTTTAGAAAAAGTAATGGCAATCTTTTGTTGACTACGTTTATGTGATTTTGTCACCATAGGCAGAAAGTACAGGGCTGCAGGGAAAGCGGGGGAAGGAGGGGAGGATGTGAGGAGAAACAAAGGAAGGGGGAGATGAGGTCCTTCTTGAGAAAACTTAGCTACCGCTAATGGTAATGGATTATAATACTATTAGCATTAGCATCATTCTTAAGAACAGGTGCAGCTACAGCTAATTGTAATATAATAGATTATTAGCATTGCAGGCAGGGAAAAGTCTCCACTCCCTGTGTGGACAGGACAGTTCCCACAAGGGTCAAGTAAGAACAAGAGGATCCCACCTCCTAATGGGAAGGAGTGGTCAGCGGGGACCCGCCCTGAGAACACCTGTAAGCCACCCCTAGAACTTGCATATTTTGTTAGAATATATTTTAATGTATTGAATAAAACCCTAAGCTTTTTTGTTCTTCAGAGCAGTTGCCCTCCTCCTGGCCTGCCCACTCCCACTATTTTGGGAGGGTACCCTTTTCCTTTCCTTTAAGAAATCCACTGCTTGTTTGGCTTTGTTCACATGAGTTAATTCAGTATGTCCTTGAATTCCTTCCTGCGAAAATACAAGAACCCCCTTTTTTCCAGTAACAATTTAAAACTAAAATGCAAAGGCTTATATTGAGAAAAGAATTAAAAACAAACAAAAACAAATACCAACAGTTCAATGCCTCATCGTTCTCCATACCAGTGTTACTCCCAGAAACAACTGTTTTTAAATACTTTAGTTATTTTTCTGAAATGTAGCCTTCTGTTTCAAAACAATGAACTTAAAATGTTTTACTTCATTAATCAATGCTAGACATTATTTTTCTGATATTTTGTGATAGCAACGGTTCTGTGAACAGAAATGATCCACTTAAATTTATCATTTACTTCTGAAGGCATTTTATATTATAGCTTCCTCCACCCTGCAAAGACTGTGACCACTCTCTCATTTGCTTCCTGCTTTCAATAACATGTATAGCAATCTCTTGTCCATTGACATTTCCTTCCTATTCACTTTGTTGTTATCAATTTATACCTTCAAAGTCATTCGAGTAGGGTTTCAAATGGGAGAGTAGATAAACACATGAGATTAATCTATTATATTTAACCAAAAACCCAACAAACCATTCCCCACCCCCACAACTGCAACCTCCCCCTCCCCCAGTGACATCATGCAGTTCTAACTAGTTGTGAACCTTTTACTGAAGCAATCCTGTCAAAAACGTGGTGTGCATTTATAAAGTGTTTATTGAATGTAAGGGTCACAAGATATACTTTTCAACAACTCTCCTATCTGCATAGCTGGGTAAAAAATTCTATTATTTTCCCTGTCACTGGGCATTAAAAACAATTCTGCCAATAGGAGAAAGGCTAATTCAAATGAGTCCCCAAGTTTATCCCAGAACTATACTTTTACTAATTGGCCCAAGGTAATATGTGGCTAATAATCTCTTAAATTTTTTTTCCTCTTCATTTCATTTATGGCTCTTGATGTTTTTCCTTCTCCACCCATCATCTTTAAAATTCGCGTAATATATATTCTTACATTTAAAAGTTTGCAGAAAATTACATCTTCTTGAGACAGAAGCCACCTTTCCACCAAAAAATAATGTCCCTAAAATATCCTAAAATATAATAAAATGCATGTTGTAGTCTACAATTTTAGTTTCAAATTGAGCCTTTAGAGTGAGATATGAAAGGAAATGACCAAAAAAGTACTAGTTCATTTAATTTCCTACACTGACTAAGCAGATTTATTCATTCAAGGACAGAAGAAAAAAAAAGAAGAAAGAAGAGTGCTTCTGTTCTCCCTAAATGTAAATTACTGACACAATTGCAGATACTTATGCCAACATAAAGCTGAATTTAACAGGGCCCTCTGGAGTTTTAAATCCTCTGAACAGTGAATCTAATGGCTGGTATGCACTTTCTTTTAGAGAAGTTGTCAGTATTAAAATGAGAAATATGAAGGTAGGGAAATAGTCACCTTAGTGAACTATTTGCATAATAAAAATTAATGGTCAGTTTCTTGTTTATGTCCAGTTCACTGACTATCAATAAAAAATACTGGACAAGGAATCCATTATCCACATTTATTAAAATTACCCTCAGAGCCTATTACAGAGTATTTGTAAGGTAACAAACACCAAAAAGGCTTTCTGGCATCCGATAATAATTAGTCTGAAGTTTAAGGGAACTCTTTGCCACTCATATTTTAATAGTTGTCTTCTGTAATATACAAACTTTTCTTGGCCATATGACTGAGCCATAATAATTCTGAAATCATTTTTAAGAGCTTTTATTCCATGATAAAGTAATTTAACCGAAGTCATAACTCAATCAAATGCTTACTTAATGCAATGGACAGTATAATTAGAATTTTAGAAATAACTGAAATGCCCACTCTTTTCCAATACAAATAAAGAAATTGTTATTTTATGCCTAGATAGCTCAAAAGAAAAATGTGGTGAAAATGGAAAGGATGTTCTATATAAGAGTTGTATATTAATACACAGGCTTTCTGATATTTTGGGCTCCTACATATTCAGATTTTAGGTCAGGTTAAAAGATTAGGGTGAGGGCTGGCCGAGTGGCTCAGTTGGTTAAGAGCTCGCTCAAGAGTTTGAGCTCTGAGCAACAGCGGTTCGAGTCCAGCCCGAGCTGAGCAGCCGCTGAGCTGCCAACAGGTAGCAGGATGGCTCAGCTAAAAAAAACAAAACAAAAACAACAAAAAAAACAAAAAAAACACAAACAAACAAAAAAAGATTAGGGTGGTACTTTGAGCAAGAGTTTAATCATTGTAAAACTCGTTAAAAATTAATCATTTTATTTCTTTTTTAAAAGATGTTTATTAAAATATAGCTAACATACAATGTTATATTAGTTTCTGGGGTACACCATAGTTATTCAACATTTTTATACCTAAAGAAGTGGTCACCATGATAAGTCTAGCAACCATCTGACACTGTACCATGCTATCACAATATTATTGATGATATTACCTATGCTGTACATTACATGCCCATGATTTATTTGTTTTATACCTGGAAATTTGAACCTCTAATTCCCCTTTGCTCTTTCCCCCCCTTTTTAAAATTTTCAAATATACAAACTGGTGGTTACAAAATAGTCATGGGGATGTAAAGTAAAGCATAAGAAATATAGTCAATGATATAATAACTATGTACAGTGCCAGGTGGGTGCTAGACTAGTCAGGGGATTACTTCTTAAATTGTATAAATATCTAACCACTATGCTATATTCCTGAAATATAAAATAATATTGAACATCAACTGTAATCAATCACTTTAGTTCTAATCACACTAAATATAGATACAGAATTCACTGATATATACATATTACAGTTGGAAGCAACAAAACCTAATACAAACAAGACTATAAGAGTTTTGTGAGCAAGATCTTGCTTTAATTTTATACTATGGTACTCCCTAGCATGCTGTTAGGCATGGCTCAACAAATATCCCTAATCATTACAGCACTAGCTGTACACTCTTCAACTATGCAACTGAGGAAATTAATATGTTGACTAAGGGCTCGAAAATTACTACTAATGCATACACATTATCACCAATCTGAAAAAAGCTTTCTTAAGCCTTTCCACAGAGTAGTTTCTCTATAAAATCACAGTAAAATTAATATTTTGGATTTTAAAACATGGATCATAAGATATCAGACCAATAAGTCACCATAGAGAATATACACTTCAAGCCCCACAATATTCAGTTGAGGGAATTTGTAATGAGAATTGTCTTCCTATGTTCAGCAAGTTGGGTGCCCATACATTACCATTCATTGTGATAGTCCCAAACTCTTAATTTTTAAAAAAAGAAACATGTGTATTTATATATTATCAAAAAGAAAATTCTTCTCATTATTAATGGGTAAGTAATCAGATTTCTAAAAAGAGAAGTTCCTTGCCTTTATAGCTATAAACTCCCCAACATTTAGTGAGCACTTAGATAGTGCTCACCCAAGGAAGGAGTACCATATATGAGCAATAGAATATTGACCAAGTTGAATGATCTT
This sequence comes from Hipposideros armiger, assembly GCF_001890085.2. Lineage (NCBI taxonomy): Eukaryota > Metazoa > Chordata > Mammalia > Chiroptera > Hipposideridae > Hipposideros > Hipposideros armiger. The sequence continues at coordinate 3,066,661 of NW_017731406.1, read as the reverse complement.
AGGGAGGTGCTAGAACCCCCACCCAAAGCCTATTTATTTATAAACCAAACTGAAAACCAACTGTATTAAGAGAACATGCACAGCCGAAGCCTTAGATTCTTTACCCTAAAATGGTTGTCTGTTTTCCTTACCTAAACTAGGCTGCATGAATTAGAAGATTGTTTACTGAACATACAACATAAGAAAATCATGAAACCTCACTTATGCCTGTTCAGAGTCTTTGGATATAGGCATATATTAAAAGAGCTGGGCAGATTAGTTATAGAAGATACTGTTTTTATTTCTATTTTGGTAAAAACCATTCAACATCTCTGAATTAAACTTCTTTTCAACCCCAGTTCACTGTGCAAAAACTAATCTTAAACTTCCAAATATATTACTTGACATTTTATAGCCGTCAGAGCTGAATATCAATTTTTTAAATGTTAGTGGAAATTGGATAAGAAACCACATCTCAAAGGAGAATCACCGGAGTATGGAAGAAGGCTATTAATTTACTTCCCATTACCACCTGGAATCCCCTTTCACTGTTCGCATCTATCATCTGCTCAGCTTAGACTATGCCCATAAAAATAATTTCCTGAGTAAGTGACTGAAAAATACCATCTTGTGATTTATATTGGATCACTAATCTATGATTCAGACTTTAACTATTTTAAATAGTATTTAATTTTGATATAACATGATAGTTACTAGTGAAGATTATGTTTAATAACTTTTAAAGGCTAAAGCTTATTTGAATAGATGTCACAATCATTTCAATGTACATCTTTTGGTCTTTGATGTGCAAGACAATAACTAAAAAAATCATGGACTCCTGAGATCATAAATAACTGCAGGCTACTACTTGTTCTGCTGTTTCAGCTTTAGGCAGGATCACATTTAACCTTCTTTGAAGTTCCTTCTTTCTTACAAAAAGAAAGTGCTTTCCTTTTTTCACACACAAAAAAATCCATATTCACAAAGACATGCTATCATTAATTATTCCAGAGTAGCAAATTACATGGATGCAGTATAATTTATTTAGCCACACCCCAATTGTTGGTCAATGTGATTCTTTTTAAAACATTTTTTTTCCTATTTTATACACTGGTACAATGAGCATTCTAGTGCATATGTTTTGTGGATTTGTCCAATTGATAATTTTTGGTTAAACTTGTAGAAACAGTAATTCATAGTCAAAGTATATCATGATTTGGGGATTTTGTAAATACTGATAAATTGTACACCAGAAAAGTATACCAATTTACACTTTATCAGCATTATATGATAGTGCCTATTTCCCCATGCTTAGCCAAAACTGTAGACAATAATATTCTTTAGTTTTATGGGTAAAAAAAATTGGAACTTTATTATTTCTGTACATGATCCTTTGATTTTGATTAAGGTTAAAGAGTTTTTACATAATAATCCACCATTTTGAATTCTTTTGTTATTTCACCATTCACATCCTTCCTAATTTTCTGTGGTTTAGTCATTTTATTATGGATCTGTAATGCCATGTTTCCTGATATGAAGAGTAAAGAAATTCAGTTTTGGAGCAAATATTTTTTTGTTGGTTCATCGGGGAATATCTTGCACTTTTTAGAATAGCAGGATATAATTTTAAGACAAACTTAATTAACAGAGATTCAATTCAATCAAGATTGATTAATTAACAGACAATAAACCTGTTAAAAATAGATGTTCTTTTTTGAGAACTAATCATTTCCCAAAATACAGACCAAAGTTTCTAATATATTTATATATAATTGTCATGGGGTAACAAATTGAAATCATACTACAATAAGTATACAGAAAATATAAAGTAATTTCTTATTTGTCTACAGCTAATGTTATGTTCTCCTGAGCAGCAACTCACTGGTTAGCACAAAAACAAAAAACAAAACAAAACAAAATCAAATCTGGTTTTATCTTCTATGAAATTGCTCACTTTCTCAAATCGCCTTCCTATCCTCATGGATCTCACTAAAATAGCAGAATAGTATATTCGTTTTGACCAAAAGTTTAGATCCAGACTGCTAGAGTTCATATGCCATTTAGTGTACTTAATCCTCTAGTTTCATCACCTGTACAGTGGGGACAATGATAATACCTGCCTCACATGGTTTCTTGTGGGGACTAAATGACATCATGCATGTAAAATGCTTCTTATGGTGCCTGGCCCATGATAAGCACTCAGTAAATGCTTATTACTACCTTTCTAATAGTTTATGAAAGTAAGTGTGATGTTTAATTTTATTTATCAACTTGGCTATGCCATGGTACCCAGGTATTTGGCCAAACATTATTCTAGATGTTTCTGTGAAGGTGTTTTTTAGATGATATTGACATTTAAATTGGTAGACCTTGAGTAAAGCAGATTACCCTCCATTATGTGGGTGGGCTTCATTCAATCAATTGAAGAAGCTAAGAGAAAAGACTGAGGTCCCCTTAGAAAGAGTGAACCTGCCTGCAGACTGCTTTTGGAGACCATATACATATATATATATATATATATATATATATATATATATATATATATATATATATATATATATATATATATATATATATATATATATAAAATCACTGTTTTTTTCTCCCCCCTCTGGAGAATGCTATAAGGGTATATAGGTTAAGGGACCTCTGAGCAGAGCAAAGAACTTGAGGTCCGTGTATGCTCTGATACACAGGTGATGTCACTTGTCCACCTGGGTCCTCCTTGCTTAGCAGGAACTATGGATGAATTCCATTGCTGGTAGATGATCTGGTCTCTTGACTTAGTCATGGCTCAATGGTGCTCCCTGGTTTTGTCAGCATCATCTTGTTTTTTGTGGCAGTATAGATCTGCTCTGGAGCAGGAAATTACATATCCCTGGCTTGGACTTCTGTCAAGAACCTGCTCGACAGCCGGGGCACCTGGATGATCAGGCCAGGAACCCACCAAATGGTCCCTGAGCAGGATTGATTGGCGTGAGGAATTGAGAAAAGAAAGACATGGCGCAGACACCAAAGTTGGGATTAGGAGCTTCACTAACTGCTGATGGCAGGGATGACAGCATTTATTAAAAGGCACACTGCTTATATAGAAAGCAAGTTCCTCTTTTACCAGGAATAATTTCTTATCTAAGCATAGGGGATTTGGCAGGGAGTTTTTAGGGAATGAGGAATGCTCCTGACTTAGGGGTTCAGAAGTGAGATAATCTCTTGGCAACAAGTTACATGATTATATAGACTAATGATGTATTTTATGTAAGGTGAAACAAGCAAATAGCAACTGTCAGCAAGTCCATGATGGAAAGTTTTAAAGTTCATAAGTCCATAGACAGTGACATCTGAGGGTCTGGTGGTTGTGGTTTAGTAACTTGTGCTTTTGCATGGCACAGGATATGAGTTAAGCTGTTTCTCCAGCAGTTCCTCTTTTTGATGTTCACTCAACATGCAGTTTTGCAGCCTTTTCCTCAGCACACAGAACATGGGGGTCTGTATCCACCTGTCATTCTCCACCTGCAGTCAACCTGGAGTCTTGTTACTCTGAGATGGCTCCCAACAGACTTCCAACTGTATTACCCGCTAATCAGAGATAATTTGATTCTACTTCAGTGATATATTTCACAAATTCTCAAGCCAAACACTTAACTACTACTAGGTCCTATTTATGCCATGTTGGAGACAAAAGAAAGCTACATGTCAAGCTGTTTCTTTGACCACGCTTTGTTACCAGGTTTTCTTTGACATAGCCTGCCCAGATTGGTAGGGATTCCATACTGACTTCAAATTCATTCTATCGATTAGTTATTTTTTGCAACAAACAAGTGGCTTAAAACAAAACCAAACCATTTATTATTGCCATGCATATGTAAGTTAACTGTGAGTTAGCTGGTCTAAGCTGGGATCAACTGAGTGGCTCCGTTTCAAGTTGCAGCAATTTAGGCAGGTTTGCTTCTCTTTACAGGGCTATGGATCAGCTGGGCCTTTCTATTCTATGTGTGTCTCATCCTTCTTGGCCCAGCAGGTTATGTGGGGCAAAACCTTCTTATGGTGACAGCAAAAGAATAAAAGGCTAAACAAATATGTGAAGTCACTTAAGGCCCAGACTTAGTGTAGGTCCACTGTTTCTGTCTAAGTGGCCGATCTAAAAGTAAAGACACAGGAGGGCCGGCCGAATGGCTCAGTTGGTTAAGAGCTCGCTCAAGAGTTTGAGCTCTGAGCAACAGCGGTTCGAGGCCAGCCCGAGCTGAGCAGCCGCTAAGCTGCCAATAGTTAGCAGGATGGCTCAGCTAAAAAAAAAATTAAAAAAAAATAAATAAATAAAAGTAAAGACACAGAGAAATACATTCTGCTCACAATAAGGCTATGGTAAGAGTATGAATGCAGGAAGGTATGGAGAATTGAGTCCAATCATTTAATCTACCATAATTACTCATACATTATCATGAGACGAAGTTGGGAGATAAAAAATTATGACATCTGTCTGCCTTGTTTCTTGCTTTCCTTTCCTACAATGTTCAGGGCTAGAGCTGCAACAAGTGTCTTCTTTCTTAACATCTCATATATCTCCTTTACATAAGACCCACAGATATGGCCTGCCAATCCTGATCCTGCATTTGATAAATAGGGGACTAAAGTAATCAGGAATACTTTCTGAATAAAATAGCCAGCCTCAAAAGTTTAATGACTTGCTGCAAAATCCTTTCTATTATAATTTTCAAATTTTTATTAACAAAACCACCTTCTTTCTGTTACATCTCACCATCCCTAACTCATTGCAATCACCAATATATCATCTATTACTATAATTTTTGTCATTTTAAGAATGTTACATAGGAGTCTTGTCAAGATGGTGGAGTAGATAAATGCTGTGCTTGCCTCCTCCCAAGATCACATTAAAATTACAACCACATTATAGAAAAATCAATGTGGAGAAGAATCAGAAGACTAGCTGAACAAAAGTCCAATAGTAAGGATATAAAGAAGAAACCATGTCAAGACTGGCAGGAGTGGTGGAGATGGGAAACGGACCAGCCCCACACCCACATGTAGTGGTTGAGAATCGGGAGGGATATGTCAGCTGCAGAGGTGCACCTGGAGGAGCAAGGGGTCCCAGCCCCACCAGGCTCCCCAGCCCAGAGCACCAGTCTAGGGAAGAGAATCCCCCACGATATCTGGTTGTGAAAAACTGTCTGTCTGTCTGGATGGGATGGAAGGCTGCTGGAAACTCAGGCACCCTCTTAAAAGGCCCACACAAAGATTCTCTCCCTCCCAGGCACTCACCCTTGGCTCTGGTGGAGGGATGGTGGCTTGCAAAGCACCAGATACATAAAAGGAGAGATTGAGTTGTGTGGCCTCAGGGTGAAGACTGAAGGGACAGCCACTGCTATCCCTATGTTAAGCCCTCTTTTCCTGCAGCCAGAGGGCAGGTCCACACATGACAGATCTGAATCTGCTTTGGCCTGGTAAACTCTGCTCACTATAACCTGTTGACTCCCTGGTACCTTGCCCCACCATACTCTTCCACAATCTCAGGCTCTTGTGGCAGGTGGCAGCTAGCCCTGGCTCATGCTGCAGTTTTTCTTGCACAACTCTCAGTTGTCTGTGGGCCACAGGTGGGTGGAGGCTGGCCTTGGTGTGCTCTGAGGTTTTGCTGAGTAGCCCCAGGCACATATCTCTGGCAGAAACCTGAATCTGCATTAAACTGGTGAACACCACTTGCCCTACCCTAATGACTCCGAGACCCTGACTCAGCTAACTCACAATGCCACCCAAGGCTATTTCAGCAGCTGAGTCTTATGGGCAGCCAGCAGGCAGGAGCAGGCTGTGGTGTGCCCTGTGCCTTTTGCTAAGCTACCTCAGGCCCGGGATTGTAGGTGGTCTGCATTGTTTCACAGTGTGGCCTCTTCTACGTGCCTCCAGGTCCAGCACAGGTAGCAACCAACCACAGATTAATTTGTAGCTCTTAACCAGGTAGTTCTGGGCCAGTCACAGGCAATGGCTGACCTGGGCCTGCAAGGGAGCCCCTCCCAAGAGGCCCCAGAAGTAACAAATCCAGTGGCCAGCTTCAGACCATAACAGAGCACCACTTGATTAGCCCCACAAGCTACACATCCAAAGGGTAGTCTCAGCAGGCTCTGGATGGAGCAAGTCCTACTCTGTGCAGTCAGCCCCTACACAGCAGATCATACACTGTGGGCATAACCAATCCTTACAGCTAATATGCCTGAGTGTCGATCCCACCGATGTTTGTGACAACAGCCATCAAGTCTCAACTACAAGAGGGCACATAAAAGGGACACTCCTGCAACACACACATAAGTGATCAGGAAAACTGTGCCACTGGGCACTATAGGACATTTACTACATAAGGCCAACTGGCCAAGCCTGGAGACATAGTAGATCTACCTAAGACATAGAAGCAAGCACGGAGAGACAGCCAAAATGAGGAAACATAGAAACATGTGTCAAATGAAAGAATGGAAGAAAATGAGAGAAAGAAATAGATTAAATGGAGGCAATCAACCTACCAGAGACAGAATTCAAAGCACTAGTTATAAAGATGCTTAAGTAACTTAGTGAGAACTTCAAAAAAAGATAGTAAACATAAAAACAGACTTAGAAACCATTAAAAATATCAGAAATGTAAACAACAATAACTAAAATGAAGAATACACTAGAAGAAATCAACAGCAGTTTAGATGAAGCAGAGGATCAAATCAGTGATTAGGCAGACAACGTAGAACACACCCAATCAGAACAGCAAAAAAAAAAAAATCCAAAAAATTGAAGATCACATCATAGGGGTAACAGAAGGAGAAGAAAGAGAAAAAGAGATTGAGACCCATTTTGAAGGAATACTGACTGTAAACTTTCCTAACCTGACAAAGGAAATAGACATACAAGATAAAGAAAGCACATAGAGTCCAAAACAAAATGAACTCAAATAGGCTCACACAAAGACACATCACAATGAAAATGCCAAAGGTTAAACACAAAGAGAATCTTAAAAGCAGCAAGAAAAAAGCAGTTAGTTACCTGCAAGGGAGCTCCCCATAAGACCGTCAGCTTATTTCTCAACAGAAAATTTGCAGGCCAGAAGGGATTAGCATGGAATACTCAAAGTGATGAAAGTAAGCACCTACAACCAAGGTCACTCTACCCAGCAAGGATATCATTATAAACTGCCAGAGAGATAGAGCTTCACAGACAAGAGAAAGATAAAGGAGTTCATCACCACCAAGCCAGTATTACAAGAAATGTTAAAGGGACTTCTTTAAAAAGAAGAAGGGGAAAAAATAAAGAACATAAAGATGAAAAATAAAATGGCAATAACTATGTATCTATCAAATAATAACTTTAAATGTAAATGGATTAAATGCTCCAATCAAAAGATATGGTAGCTGAATGGATAAGAAAACAAGACCCATGCATATGCTGCCTACAAGAGACCCACTTTATATTGAAAGACACACACAGACTGAAAGTAAAGATATGGAAAAAGATATTTTATGCGTATGAAAACCAAAAAAAGCTGGAAAAGTAATATTTATATGAGAACAATACACATAAATACAGTCTATAATATGAGACAAAGAAGAACATTATGTAATGATAAAGGGTGAATACAACAAGAGGATATAACCCTTGTAAACATTTATGCACTCAACATAGGAGCACGTTAATACATAAAGAAAATATTAACTGACATAAAGGGAGAGACTGACAGTAATACAATCATAGTAGTGGACTGTAACACCCAATTGGCATCAAAGGATAGATCCCCCAGACAAAACTTCCATAAGGAAACAGTGTCCTTAAATGATGATAAGATGAAAGGGATTTAGTTGATATTTTTAGAGCATTTCACCCAAAAGAAGAAAAATATATATTCTTTTCAAGTGCACATAGAACATTTTCCAAGATAGATCACATCTTAAGCCATAAAACAAGTCTCAATAAATTTAATAAGATTAAAATCACATCAAGCATTTTCTCTGAATGGAAGGATATGAAACTAGATATCACTTACAAGAGAAAAACTGGAAAACACACAGAGGCTAAATAACATCCTACAAAACAATGAGTGGGTTAACAATGAAATCAAAGAGGAAATTAAAAGATACCTTGAGACAAATGGAAATCAAAACACAACCCAAAACACCTTGGGACACAGAGAGCCTTCATAATATGGAAAGTCATAGCAATACAGGCCTACCTCAAGAAACAAGAAAAATCTCAAATAAACAATCTAACCTTACATATAAAGAAACTAGAAAAAGAACAGCACATAAAGATCAAAATGAGGAGAAGGATGGAAATGATAAAGATCAGAAAAGATATAAATGAAATAAAGTCTAAAAAACAATTTAAAAGATCAATAAGACTAAGAGCTGGTTCTTTGAAAAGACAAACAAAATTGATAAACCTTTAACCAGGCTTATTAAGAAAAAAAAAGGACACAAATAAATAAAATGAGAAATAAAGAGAAGTGATAACTGATACCACAGAAATACAAAAGATTTTAAGAAAATACTAAGAGCAATTATATACCAACAAATTGGACAATCTGGAAAAAAAGGAGTAATTCCTAGAAACATTCAATCTTCCAAGACTGACTAAAGAAGAAACAGAAAACCTAAACAGACCAATTACTATAAATGAAATCAAATCAGTAATCAGCAAGTTCCCAGCAAACAAAAGTCCTGGACCAGATGGCTTCACAGGTGAATTTTACCAAATATTCAAAGAAGAATGAACAATTATCATTCTCAAACTATTCCAAAAAATTAAAGAGGGGAAAGCTCCCACCCTCATTTAATGAGGCTGCATTACCCTGATTCCAAAACCAGAATAAATTACAATAAAAGAAAACTATAGGCCAATATCCCCGATAAATATTGATGTGAAAATCCTCAAGAAAATGTCAGAAAACTGAATTCAGTGATACATTGAAAAGATTATACACCATGATCAAGTGCGATTTATTCCTGGGTTGCAGGGTTGGTTCAATATCCGCCAATCAATTAACATGACACACTACACAGACAAAATGAAGGATAAAAATCATATGGTCATATCAATGGATGCAGAAAAAGCATTTGACAAAATCCAGCATCCACTTATGATAAAAACTCTCAGCAAAGTAGAATAGAGAGAACATACCACAACATAACAAAGACCATATATGACAAACCCACAGCTAACATCATACTCAATAGGGAAAAGCTAAAAGCATTTTACTTAAGATCAGGAACAAGACAGGGTTGTTCACTTTCACCACTTTCATTCAACATGGTTTAGGAAATCCTACCTACAGCAATCAGACAAAAAAAAGGAAATTAAAGCATCCAAATTGGGAAATAAGAAGTGAAACTGTCATTATTTGCAGATGACATGCTATATAGAGAGAACCCTAAAGATTCCACCAAAACACTATTAGAATTGATAAATGAATTCAGTAAAGTAGCAGGAAACAAAATTAACATTCAGAAATTGGTTTTATTCTATACAGCCATAAGAAACCATCAGAAAGGGAAGTTGAGAAAACAATCCCATTTACAATTGCATAAAAAAAATACTTAGGAATAAATTATTCAAGAAGGTAAAAGGCTTGTACCTGGAAAATTATAAGACACTGAAGAAAGAAACTGAAGAAGATATGAAAATGGAAGAATATATTGTGTTCACGGATAGGATGAATTAACATCCTTAATATGTCCATACTACCCAGAGCAATCAATAGATTCAATAAAATCCCTAACAAAATACCAATGAAATTTTTCACAGACTTAGAACAAATAATCCTAAAATTTATATGGAACCACAAAAGACTCAGAATAGCTCCAGTAATCTTGAGAGAGAAGAACAAAGTTGGAGGTATCACACTACCTGATATCAAACTATACTGCAAGACTATATTAATCAAAACAACATAGTACTGGTATAGAAACCAACACCTAAATAAACTGAACAGAACAGAGAACCCAGGAGTAGACCCACATCATCTATATGGTCATTAATCTATGACTAAGAAGGGAAGAATATACAGTGTAGACAGTCTATTCAATAAATGGCGTTGGGAAAACTGGACAGATACATGAAAAAAATAAAAACAAAAATAGAAATGGACTACCTTATTACTCCATATACAAGGATAAACTCAAAATGGATTATAGACTTAAATGTAAGACCCAAAACCACAATAGTCCTAAACAAAAACATAGGCACTTAGTAATATATGATCTTGTATATCTTCTCAAGCAAGGGAAACAAAGAAATAATACATAAATGTGACTACATCAAACTAAAAAGTTTTGCAAAGCAAAAAAAAAAATCAACAAAACAAAAAGACAACCTGCTGAATTGGAGAAGATATTCACCAATGATACATCTAATACAGAGTTAATATCCAAAATTTACAAAAACTCATACAACGCAACACTAAAAAAAAATCAATTAAAAAATGAGCAGAGGACATAATTCAACATTTCACCAAAGGGAACATACACATGCCCAATAGATATATAAAAAGATGCTAACCACACTAATAATCAAAGAAATGCAAATTAAAACCACAATGAGATATCCCTTCACACCTGTCAGAATGACTATTATCAATAAATCAACAAACAACAAGTGCTGGGGAGGATGTGAAGAAAAGGGAACCCTTATGTATTGTTGATGGGATTGCAAATTGGTGCAGCCACTATGGAAAACGGTATGGAAGTTCGTCAAAAAATTAAAAATATAAGTACCTTGTGACCCAGCAATTCCACTTTAGTGTGTTTATCCAAAGAAACCCGTAACACTAATTTGAGAAGATATATACACACACCTATATTCACTGCAGCACTATTTACAGTAGCCAAGATGTGAAAACAACCTAAGTGCTCATCCATAGAGGATTAGATAAAGAAGATGAGGTACATATATACAATGGAATATTACTTGGCCATAAAAAAGAATGAAATCTTACCATTTGTGACAATATGGATGGACCTAGAGGGTATTATGCTAATTGAAATAAATCAGACAGAGAAAGCCAAATATTGCATGATCTCACTTATATGTGGAATTTAAAGAACAGAGTGAATGAAAAAACAAAACAGAAACAGACTCATAGATACAGAGAACCAACTAATGGTTGCAAGATGAGAGGGGTGTTGGGTAGCTTGGTTAAAATGGTGAAGGGATTAAGAAATACAAATTGGTAGTTTCAAAATAGTCACAGGGGTGTAAGGTAAAGACAAGAAATGTAGTCAATAATATTGTAATAAGTATGTATAATGCCAGGAGGGTACTAGACCACATGTGGCTCTTTGGGTACGTTTGTCTCAAAAGTTTGCTGACCCTGGAAGAGCCAATCCTGTCCCTCACAACAATTTAAAAATTATTCAAGAGCCATAAATATATTTTTACATAATCACCATTATCCTTTAAAAGTTTTATAAATGAAACTATAATAGTTTTATTTTCATTTTCAATTTTACTTCAGAGCCACATGTATGTACCCAAAGAACCGCATGTGGCTCTTGAGCTGCAGTTTACTGACCCCTGGCAGCTCTTCCGTCTCAAAAGTTTGCCAACCCCTGCACTAGAGTAATTGAACATTCAAAGACAAAAAAAAAATCAAGCTTTTAGCAAAATATTTCATACAAAAATCATTAGAACATTATACAGGAGAAAATCTATAGGATTCAGGGCTAGGTAAAACCCATTTTTTTTCTTTAAAAATAAAGAAATTATCTGGTTTTATTTAGAAGCGGCTGATCATGTGATAGAAAAGCATATTATGGTCAAAATTACAGTAATTTAGCTCATTATAAAAATGCAAATCCTTAAGTCTTTACAATTCATTACAGAGTCTTTGGAGTTCTTTTGAATTCCTATTTCATGTGTAGCAAATCAATATACTCCCCCAATCAAAATCACTTCTTTATATGTGAACCATCCATATTTACAGAAGTATGCACAGAGAAATGTTCCAAGATTCTCCCAACACAGTTAGTGTCAGCAGCCTGTCAGAAGGCACAATGGACTTCTCTGAATGAAAGATGCAAGTCGGTAAAATTGAGTAAGTGTCTCGGGCATAAAATACAGTCTGCATTACCAGTCCCCAGAGGTAAGGCACAACAGACAAGTAGCTGCTGTCTTGGGCACTGCCTTTCTGATGAGGCCCTGGGAGCTGACGGCACTGTGAGATGCTGGCCCTTTGGCCAGACCTGGGTACCCAGGGGACAGCCACCTCCCACACTACCCACTGCAGTCCCTTGGGTTGGGGCTGAGTGGTGGCTGTGATACATGTAAAGTGGGAGGCAGGGGGCCAGGAGGGTCCCCACCCAGTCTCTGAAACATTTGCGTGTCTGTTACGGGCCCTTCCATCCTTGACATGCCTGGGGGTGCTTGTGTGGCACCTGAAGCTACAGACAAAACTGCTGACACGTCCCACATCTGGCCCCAGCTTCTAGGCGGCCCATTCCTTCTTGCTTTCATACTAAACCCGAGCCTGGGACCTTCTAGGAGCTGCACCAAGAATCCTAATGCAGATATTTCATTTCAGATTAGGTCTGTTTATTAATAAGCTGAAAACAATTTCCTGCCCTCACACGATAGTAGTCCCCAGTTTCGTTATCCACGGTTTCAGTTACTGAGATCAACAGTGGTCTGAAAATATTAAATGGAAAATTCCAGAAATAAATAATTCATCAGTTTTCAATGGTGTATCATTCTGAGTAGTGTGATGAAATATCTCGCTGTCTAGCTCTGTCCTGCTTGGGATGTGAATCATCCCTTTGTCTGGTATCCTCCAGTGGATGCCTGAAACCATGGATAGTACCAAACCCTACATATACTATGTTTTTTCCTATACATACATACCTATGACAAAGGTATGCTGTTCTTCCAAAGGCTGCCTCACCTGCCTTTGTGGGTCATGGGATGTCGATGGGGCCAGAGCTCAGTGAAGAGAGCCACGTCAGCTGCACTGAATTCTAACAGAGATGCTGAAGAAAAGGGATGGTCAGGGTGGGCAGACCAGCCTCGCTGCACAGGGCATGCCTACACGTGACCTCTTAGCCGCAGTAGCTCACGAAGAACAACGAGGACACAAATGTCTCCTTCTCTCTAACATGCAACCAGGACAGAACCCCAAACGTGTTTCATTCTAAAAAAAAAACCCAAGAAAGCTGAGAGCTTTGATGCTTGAGGGCAGCAACAATGCTTTCCTTCACAAGAAATGGCTGCTTTTTCACTCAATGGGCAGGATTGCCTTCCCTCTGAAAGAACAGCTGAAAGCTATGAGAAAAGGTGAAGTTAGAAGGAAGAGGAGGAGGTGGTCTGAAACCTCTTCAGAGAGCAGGGCTGGCCTGAGCTACCGTATTTCCCCATGTATAAGACGCACCCTTTTTCGAAAAGTTTGGGGTCTAAAAACTGGGTGCGTCTTACACAGTGGTTGTAGAATTTTTTACTTGCATTTTCCGCTGAGGACGAGGCAACATATGAAGACAGTGATTCGTCATCAGACACAGATGAGGACAAGGTAATGGTTGGGAGTTTTGACAGTGATGGGGAGTTATATGAATTTTATGATGACTAAAACTTGAGTTCAATAACTTTATGTAATACATTTTTTTCTCAAATTTCGGGCCCCCAGATTAAGGTGTGTCTTATACATGGGAGCATCTTATACATGGGGAAATACGGTAAGTTATTCAAGACCCTTGCATTGTTCCAGCAAGCTCCAGTTAATAAGAACCTGCTTAAGTTGATAATTCCATTATTGTCTACTCCATTTTAATTAAACCAAATGATAAAGAGAGAGCTCGACACCCCTAATCCCCCAACAGACTTTCCCAAGATAGTTCTTTGGAAGGTTGTTGACAGCATATTACAGGGCAGATGGGCTCCACAAGTACTTCGCTAAGTAAACAGGGATCAGAAACACCCAAACAACCTTCCATTTCTCCAGTGTCTTCTCTCCAACAAGCTTAGTGCCTGACTTTCTGCCCACAGGCAAATCATCTGAAGTTGTGGGAGCAAGAGCTGCTCTCCTCAACAAACAGGCTGATGTTGTTGCTAAATCCAAAACAGTAATTCAAAAACATATATGCACCCCTACGTTCACTGCAGCGCTTTATACAATAGCCAAGATACGGAAACAACTGAAGTACCCATCGATAGACAACTGGATAAAGAAGCTGTGTCACATTTATACAACGGAGTATTACTTGGCCATAAAAAGAATGAAATCTTACCATTTGCAACAACATGGATCGACCTGGGGAATATTGTTCTAAGTGAAATAAGTCAGACTGAAAAAGACAAACACCATATGATCTCAGTCGTACAAGGTCTGACAATTAGGCTTGTGAACTTGTTGCAACGATGTTGCTAATCTTTTTTGCTATCAGAGGGCTTACTCATTATGAATTTGTACCAACTGGACAAACACTTAACCAAGTTTACTATTTGGAACTGTTAAAAGGCTTCATGAAAAAGTTAGACGACCTGATCTTTTCCCCAACAATTCATGGCTCTTGCATCAGGACAATGCACCCCTCACACAGCACTGTCTGTGAGGGAGTTTATAGCCAGTGAACAAAGAACTGCATTGGAGCACCCTCTCTACTCGCCTGATCTGGTTCCCAATGACTTCCTTCTTTACCCAAAAATAAAGGAAATATTGAAAGGAAGACATTTTGATGACATTCAGGACATCAAGCGTAGTAGGATGACAGCTCTGATGGCCATTCCAGAAAAAGAGTTCCAAAATTTCTTTGAAGGGTGGACTAGGCCCTGGCATTGGTGTATAGCTTCCCAAGGGGAGAACTTTGAAGGTGACTGTAGTGATATTCAGCAATGAGGTATGTAGTACTTTTTCTAGGATGAGTTTGTGAACTTAATTGTCTGACCTCATATACGTGGAATTTAAAGAACAGAATAAATGAACAAACAAGACAGAAATAGACTCAGAGATATAGGAAAAAACACCTGATGGTTACTAGATTGGAGAGGGGTGGGGATGGGGGAGAAGGTGAAGGGATTAGAAAGTACAAATTAGTAGTCATAATAAAGTCACAGGGATATGAAATACAGTATGGGGAATATAATCAATAATGTAAAGAGTATGTAGGGTGCCAGATTGGCACTGGACTTACCAGGGAGATCACTTCATGGGGTGTGTAGATGTCTGATCACTGTGCTGTACACCTGAAGCTGAAGTTGAATAATACTGAATGTAAACTATAGTGTGAATATATATATATATATATATATATATATATATATATATATATATATATATATATATATATATATATATATATATATATATATATATATATATCATCCTCACGGGATGTGTAGTACAACATAGGGAATATAATCAATGGTATAATAACAGCTATTAATATATACGATGTTAGAGGGGTAATAGATTAGGGGTGGTAATCACTTTGTGAGGGGTGCAAATGTCTGTTATATTACTTTGTACACCTGAAACTAATAAAAAAATAAATTAAAAAAATAAATAAGAAAGGCCTTTCAAAATGAGAGGCAATAGCACTTATTTGAGATCAATAACAGTAGCTATTCGAATGCACTGATTCAAGCAGAAGCCCAAATAGAGTTCCAATTAGGAGACAAAGAAAATGGGTATTATTAGAAAGGAAAGAGGGAACAATTACTTCACTAGAAGGAAAGCATTTCTATTGGTGCAGATAACATAATATAGTGATGTTAATTCTATACAATGGTTTCAGTTTTCAGTCCAGTAGTCATAATTATTGCATTCTTGTTACCTTTACAAACAGTATTTTGGGAGACAAAGTTTCTTTAGTCTCAGTCCCAGGCTTATTTTGCCCTGTTTTTACATTCCATAGGTTTGAAACATAAAACGCGCAAGGCAGTTCCTCTGGCATGACAGCTCTGCCTCCATTTTAAAGTGCCTCCATTTATATTAGTTTTTGACAGTGTACAACAGAGAAAAATGTCTAATGGAAAGATTTTAAAGAAGTTCTGTGCTGGAAAGGAGGCTAAGTAGAAAAGCTGGCACCAAATTGACATTTAATTCAGGGACACATGCCCAGCGGGTATTCCCCAAAATGCCAGCTGAAGACAGGTAGGAATACACATTAGTGCTGCCGCCAGAGGGGTAGAGGTCCCCACAGACCTGGGGCTTCCAGAAGGCCCATGCCACGCCTCACGTGAAGGAGACAGGACTGTCCTGGCCGACCCTCTATTGGGCAAACCACCAGCGCCCTGGTAGCCGGGACTGGAGAAATAGAGACACCTACCACCAGGCAAGGGATGCTGTGTGGACAAGGACAGGACGCTGCAGGCAGCTGCCACAGTGGAATCCTGACTGCTAGGATCCCCTGCCAGGGAGATCCGGGTCAGCCATCCACTGGGTGCTGGGTAAGCAGAACCTCATGAAAGCACTGGGTTAAATGACTAAAACCTGACAGATTATCTGAGGCGCTGGGTCTGGTTGCTCCCTGTGCTGGGGCAGAGGCCAAGGCTGGCCTGAAGGCACCTGTGGTGCCCTGAGTAGTGATTGACCAGCAGTAGGCTGGCTGGTGCTTCCCAGGGACAATAGAGAAACTCCCAGGCTGGAAGTCAGAAGCTCAAGTTTCTGTAAACTGGAAGAAAAATCCCGGAATTTTCCTTGGCTTAGCCTGTTCCCTGTGAAAACATCCCTTCCAGCTCTAAAACTATAAATATTTGCTGACATAAAGCTAAAAGAAGGGCGTGCTTGTAAACTCCTGGTCCTGCCTGGAACCCCTTCCGTTACAACGGGGGAGGAAATGCCTGCATGGCAGTTCTGGGAAGGCTGAGGACTTGTTAAAGGCCAGTGAGCCCCAAAATGAGATGGGGCCTGGCCCAGCACAAGCTAAGTGTGAATGATTCCATACCATCCTGCAGTTTATCCAACCATGGGGACCAGGAGGAGAGCAGAGAAGCAGCTAATCACCTGGCAAACAGCTGATTCTTAGTGATTGTTAGCTGAATGTTTAGAAAAAAAAATTAGACTAAAAAATTTAGGGATAGGAAACAACCTAATTTTTAATGTCAGAAGCTGAACATTATCTAGCTTATTCTTCATGTTCTTTCTGTTGCAAACTCTAATTTCTCTTCAGACCTGGGTGCCTCAGGCAGACTAGATTTATAATTGTGTGTTTGGAAGACCAAAAGAGAAAAGTACATCCTTGTTTTTCAAAATATTATCTTGTTTATTCATTTTAATATGAAATTGACCAAAGTGTTCATGGTGTTACACTAATTTAATTGGTCAGGAAAAATACCCATGAATCTGCCTCTGGTGTAGTGTATTTTACTACAGCATATAATTTTTCTATTTCCCAAGGATAATCTATTCTAAAGTCCATAACACTGTATCTCACTAGATTTCTCATAGATAAGATAGTGTATCAATGGAGGTAGTCACTTATCTCTCTGATTTTCCTGTGTCCATGCCTATATTGAAATTTGCTGGGGACAAAAGGAAGCTTACCAACAATTCACCATGTTTAATCAAATGCCCGAGGAAGTCGGTACATTTTGCTGTGTTAACAAGACAAAACAAACAAACAAACTTTAAACAAGTGTGACAGCTCAGAGTGAAAACAAAAAGTGACTTCATAGGTCACACCATTCATGACCAGTTTGCCACTTTATATAGAAGCACATATTTAAGTTAAGTAATTCTTTTTCCCTAGGAATCAACGTGTATCACACTGAAATCCTATTTGTTAGTAATTAAAAGCTACAAAACAATTAAATGCTTCTTTAACTTTATCAGAAGACTCAGCCTTCTGGGGCTGCTGGGTGGCTCAGTTGGTTAGAGCGCGTGCTCTGAACAACAAAGTTGCTGAGGTTCAATTCCCACATGGCATAGTGGGCTGCACACAACTAGATTGAAGGACAATGACTTTGAGCTGATGGGTCCTGGGAAAAACACAGTTACCCAATAAAAAAAATTAAAAAAGAAAAAAAAAGACTCAGCCTTCTTCTTCTTCTTTTTTTTTTTTAAATTGGGGAATTGGGGGAAGGAAACTGTTGGGGAATTGGGAAGGGGGACCAATCAAGTTGTTGTCCTTCAATCTTAGTTGTGGAGGGTGCCAGTTGCCATCTGGCTGCCTGTCGGCATCTCATGGCCTCTAATCTCAAGGTGCTGTGTGACAATCAAGGTGCTGTGCTACAATCTTAGTTGCGGGTGGACATAGCTACCATCCCATGCGGGAGTCAAACCGGCAGCCTTGTTGTTAAGAGCACATGCTCTATCCTCTGAGCCATCCAGGTAGCAGCTCAACTCAAAGTGCCAAGTTCAGTCTTAGTTGCGGGTGGGCGTACCCACCATGGAACAGGCAGTCTTGTTGTTAGGAGCAAGTGCTCTCACCAGCTGAGAGCTGTGAGAAACCCATGTTACACAGCTGAGCCATCCTGCCGCCTGTTGGCAGCTCAGCGACAGCTCAGCTTGGGAGCAGCTCACTGGCCCATGTGGGAATCGAACTGGCGACCCTGTTGCTCAGAGCTCGCGCTCTTAAGCTAACTCTTAACCAATTGAGCCACTCAGCTGGCCAAGACTCAGCCTTCTTAAAATGTAAATATTCCCGGAAAAAAGTAGGCTTTAAACTTATTAATAAATATTTGAAGTTAGGTGAGGATGAAGAAAATGGAAATGGTCAAGTTTGGTGGAGGTTGGAGAAGCTCATGAATAAGGAAAACTTAAATGCAAGAAGGATGGAAATATACTTGCTTTACCTCATATATTTACAACAATATGGCAATAGCTGGCAAAGTCTACATTGTTGTGTAGCCAGAGCTCGCTGACTTCTTTTTACACCAATATATGCTGAGAACAAGTCTCCATAGGTTCAGGTGATAGATTGTAGCTTCTGTGGGAACTATGCCCCAAATCAGTGAAGCACATTCAACTGAAGCACAGTCTAGAGGCAGTCTGAACTACTCACAGCATAGAGCAATGAACAAACTTTCCCAAAGTGGCCCATCACTGCCCATATTAGAGGGGACTTGAAATTTATTTAAGTGATTCATTGTCTGTTGGCTTCATTTAGTGAAAAAAACCAAAAAAACAAAAAAACCTGAGCAGCTAGCTTTAGAAAGTTATATATTTAAAAAATAAATGAGGGTTACTTGGTAATACTTTAGAATATTTTTTCCAGCTCTCATTTCTCTCTATCTTTAGATGAGGTATATATCAACACTTTAAAGATGTGGTATATATCAACACTCTCACTAAATGTTAATGTTTGGCCTTTTCATATGTGGTTTAAAAAGGACTAAATAGTATATTCTTATGACATTCTGAGGACAAATACTCCTATATGAACACATTAGCTGCTTTATACTGGAAGTCAAGGGGAAAACAGTATTTAATATACTGTACACGTTTCTATTTTACACATCTTTATGGCATGGCTGCAGTAATAGCATTTAAAACAATTTTACTAATTCAGGTATACCTACTGGATGCTGACTACTGCAATATAGTCTCCCATTGTTGTTTGTCTATTTCCCCAAACAGAAAGAAAACTCTGTGAGCAATT
The DNA here is from genome assembly GCF_001890085.2 of Hipposideros armiger. NCBI lineage: Eukaryota > Metazoa > Chordata > Mammalia > Chiroptera > Hipposideridae > Hipposideros > Hipposideros armiger. The sequence continues at coordinate 3,047,120 of NW_017731406.1, read as the reverse complement.
TCTTTCATTTAGCATATTGTAAAATGTTCACTTCATCTCCCCAATCACCACCTGTGAAATAAACATGAAGGAAACTTAAATCGAATGTCAGACGTTTCCTGAGCAGCTAAGGAACTGATTTTTGAAGAGACAATGTAGAATGCTCCATGCTTAATAATTTTTAACCTAATCATCTCCAAAAACAATTCTTTCTTCTTCAGGTTAAATGTATTATCAGGAGAATATAGCCTAGGATCATAGCCAAGGAAATGACACATTCAACTGTGAAATGAAACAAGTTTTGTCTTTAAAAATTTATTTTTACTATCAAAGGATTTTATAATTTGTACTACAAAATATTAATTGATAATAATCATGTAACAATTAAGGCAGATTCTTCAAGGGACTAAACTATTCAGTTGCTTGAAGTCAAGATTTGGGTTCACATGCAGTGCACTCTTTTTCTGAAGGAGTACACAGAACTTCTGAGTACATGCAGTTAGCAACTTATAAATGTTTAAAAAATTTTTTTTTAGAGTTTATGCATAAGTCACTTTTATGGTATGCTAGACAGAAAATACATTCATAAACCTCACCTATAGATGACACAACAGTGCCTAGTAGTTTTCGTTTATTGAACTATAGTTGACATACAATAATATATTAGTTTCAGGTGTATAATGTGATTTGACATTTATATACCTTACGAAATAGTCATCACGGTAAGTTTAGTAATTATGTGTCATCATACAAAGTTAATACAATATTATTGACTATATTCCCTATGTCATACATTATATTCCCATGATTTATTGATTTTATACCTGGAAGTTTGTACCTGTTAATACCCTTCAGCTATTTTGCTGATCCCCCTACCCATCTCCACTCTGGCAACCATCAATTTGTTCTCTGTGTCTATGAGTCTTTCTGTTTTGTTGTGTTTGTTTTGTTCTTCAGATTCCATACATAAATGAAATCATATGGTATTTGTTTCTCTCTGACTTATTTCATTTAGCATAACACCCTCTAGGTCCATTAATGTTGTCACAAATGGCAAGATCTCATTCTTTTTTGTGGCTGAATAATATTACATTAAGTATATTATAAAATAAAACCTTTATCCACTCACCTATTAGTGGGCACATATCTTGGCTATTGTACATAATGCTGCAGTGAACATAGGGGTGCATATATCTTTTCAAGACTGTTTTCATTTTGTTCAGATAAATTCCCAGAAGAATTACAGGATCTTGTGGTAGCTCTATTCTTACTTTTTGGAGGAACCTCCATACTGTTTTCCATAGTGGCTGTACCACTTTACAATCCCACTAACAGGTCACGAAGGTTTGCTTTTTTCTACATCCTCGCCAACACTTGTTGTTTGTTGATTTATTGATTATAGCCATCCTGACAGGAGTGAAGGGATATCTCATTGTGGTTTTGATTTGCATTTTCCTGATGATTCATGATGTTGAGCATCTTTTTGTATGTCTGTTGGCCATCTTTATGTCTTTTTCAGAAAAACGTCTATTCAGGTCCTCTGTCTGTTTTTTGTTTGTTTCTTTGTTTTAAAGATTTTTTTTTTAATTGGGGAATTGGGGCATGGGAACAGCGCTGGGGAATTGGGGGAAGGCGAACAGACAAGTTGCTGTCCTTTTGTTCTTCAGTCTAGTTGTGGAGGACATTGCTTCACTGGCCCAAGTTGGCACCATCATTGCGCTCTTCCCGGCTGAGGCAGATCAGTCGCCGGCTTCTGGACGGCTGTTCACAGTGGCTGCTGGCCGCTCACGCTGGCTGCTATCTACACACGGTAGCCCATGGCAACCCACTGCCGCAGGGGCTGCAGTCTACGCCATCACTGGAGAGTCACAGCAACCGGGCTCCAGGTTGAGCTGTTGTTCAGCATTTTAGCTTTGGAGGGCACTGTCACTGGCCCTCATATGTGAGATCCGAACCGGGGCCCTCTGGCGTCCCAAGCCAGCTCTTAACGTGCCACTCGGCCGGCCCTGTCCGTTTTTTTTTTTTTTTTATCGGATTGCTTGTTGTTGTTTTTTATGTTGAATTGTATGAATTATTTATATGTTAATTGTATGAGTTATTTATATGTTATTTATATGTTTATATGTTAATATTTATATATTAACCCCCTATTCTTAAATCATTTGCAAACATCTTCTCCCATTCACTAGGTTGCCTTTCATTTTGTTCATGGTTTCCTTCACTGTGCAAAAGCATTTTAGTTTGATGTAGTCCCATTTATTTATTTTTGCTTTTGTTGCCCTTGCCGGAGGAGAAAGATCCAAAAAAAAAAAGAAAGAAAAAATTGCTAAGACTTATGCAAAAGAATTTACTGCTTATATTTTCTTCTAAGAATTTTATTGCTTCAGGTCTTACACTTAAGTCTTTAATTTGAGTTTACTTTTGTATATGGTGTAAGAAAGTAGTGTACTTTCATTTTTTTCATGTAGCTGTCCAGTTTTCCTAACACCATTTATTAAAGAGACTGTCTTTCCCCTACTGTGTATATTTGCCTCCTTTGTCACCGATTAGTTGACCATAAAAGTGTGGGTTTATTTCTTGGTTCTTTGCTATGTTCCATAAAGCTATGTGTCTGTTTATGTGCCAGCATCATACTGTTTTTATTACTAGAGCTTTGTACTATATCAATAGTTTGAAATCAGGAAGCATGATACCTCCAGATTTGTTCTTATTCCTCAAGATTGATTTGGCTCTTCAGGATCTTTTGTGGTTCCATACAAATTTTAGGATTATTTGTTCTAGTTCTGTGAAAAATGCCATTGGTATTTTGATAGGGATTGTACTGAATCTATAGATTGCTTTGGGTAGCATGGAGATTTTAACAGTATTAATTTTTCCTATCCATAAGCATGTTATATTTATGCATTTAGCTGTGTTGTCTTCAATTTCTTTCAACAATGTCTTACAGTTTACAAAGTGCAAGTCTTTCACCTCCTTGTTTAAATTTATTACTAGGGATTTTATTCTTTTTTATGCAATTTTAAACAAGTTTATTTCTTAATTTCTCTTTCTGTTAGTTTATTAGTGTATAGAAATGAAATAGATACTATAAATTGGGTTGTAGGAAAAATCTTGATGCATTTTTGCAATGAAAAACAGAAAAAAATACGTCACGACTTTTCCGACAACCTAATATTTATTTTGTATCCTGCAAATTTACTTAATCAATTTATTAGTTCTAACAGTTTTTTTGGTTGAATCTTTAGGGTTTTCTATATATAGTATGTCATCTGCAAATAATGACAGTTCTATTCCTTCCTTTCCAATTTGGATGCCTTTTCTTTTTCCTTCTCTGGTAGCTGTGACTAGGCCTTCCAATATGATGTTGAATAAAAGTGGCAAGAGTGGGCAACCTTGTTTTGCTCCTGATTTAAAGGAAAACTTTCAGCTTTTCACTACTGAGTATGATGTTAACAGTGGGTTTGTCATATATGGCTTTTATTATGTTGAGTTACAATGTTCCCTCTATAACTACTTTGTTAAGATATTCTTATCATAAGTAGATGTTGAATCTTGTCAGATGCTTTTTATGCATATATTGAGATGATCATATGATTTTTCTCTTGATTTTGTTCAAGTAGTGTATCAAATTGATTTGTGGATGTTGGACCACCCTTGCATCCCTGGAATAAGTCCTACTTGATCACAGTGTATGATTCTTTTAATATGTTTTTGAATTTGGTTTGCTGATTTTTGTTGAGGATATTTGCAATTATGTTTATCAGGGATATTGGTCGATAGTATTCTTTTCTTGTGTCTTTGTCTGGTTTTGGTATCAAGGTAATGCTGGTCTCTTGGAAATGGCTCAGAAGCTTTGCCTTCTTTCCAATATTTTGGAATAGTTTGAAAAGAAAAGGTAGTAACTCTTCTTAAAATGTTTGGTAGAATTTACTAATGAAGCCATATGGTCCTGGACTTTTGTTTATTGAGAGTTTTTATTTATTTATTTATTTATTTATTTATTTATTTATTTTTTACTAATCCAATACCATCACTAGTAATTAGTCTGTTTATATTTTACATTTCTTCCTGATTCAGTCATGAAACTTTGTATGTTTCTAGGAATTTATTCATTTCTTATGAGTTGTCCATTTTTTTTGGTGTATAATTGTAGTAAGCTATTATGATCCTTTGTATGTCTGTGGTGTCGGTTCTAACTTCTCCTTCATTTCTGGTTTAATTTATTAGACCATCTCTCTTTTTTTATTAGTCTAGCTAAAAGTTAATCAATTTACTTTATTTTTTTGAAGAGCCAACTCTTAATTTCATTGTCTTTTTCTGTTTCTTTAAGCCTCTATTTTGTTTATTTCCACTCTGATCTTTATCACTTCCTTCCTTCAACTAACTTTGAGCTTCATTTTTTTTCTAGTTTCTTTAGGTGTAAAATTAGATTGCTTATTTGAGATTTTTGTTGTTTCTTGAGGTTGGCCTTTATCACTATATACTTCTCTCTTATCACTGCTTTTGCTGCATCCCATAGATTTTGGAATGTTATGTTTTCATTTTCACTTGTCTCGAGGTTCTTTTTTTATTTCCTTTTTCATTTCTTTATTAAACCCATTGGTTGTTTAACAGCATGTTGTGTAGTCTCCATGCTTTTTTTCTTATTCTAATTTTCCTCTTGTAATTGATTTCTAGTTTCATACTGTTGTGATCAGAAGATACTTGATATGATTTCAATCTTCCTAAATTTACTAAGACTTCTTTTGTGTTTTAACATGTGATCTATCCTGGAGAACATTTCATGTACACTTGAAAATAATGTGTATTCTGTCCAATGAAATCTACTTCCCAGAACACCTACCTAGTTCTGGTTATTCATCCAGTTGGGCAAAGCCTGAAACTCTCCTTAGGAATCATGGTGCTTGAGCATTACTACTGGGCATATGGAAATTATCCTCAAATTTATAATGAATCGAATAGGGGAATATTGCATATTCTAAGAAACCCTCCTTTATCTAGTGTTAATTGATGTGCTCTAAGAACATTGCAGCCACTTCAAGAGATTTTGGGAAAAGTTATGTAAAGTCATATTTTCACTGACACATAGTTTTAAACATCCTTTCTATACATAAGGAGGATTGGCCTCAGAAAAACACATTTACTCTTAATTTGAGTCTTCAAAGGGATTTCAACTTTCTAGTCTATTTTCTATTATTTTGCCTTTATTCTCATTTGCTTTGTGCAATCCTATTTTTCTTCTGTATTTTTGCATAACCCTAGATATGACTGAGTTAATTATTCTATTTTAACAAAATCATATTTTGTCATATCTGGAAAGGAACTTAAAGCCATCTGGTCCTAAGTTTGCATTTTACAGTGGAGGATACAGGGGCCTATAGTTACACAGTAGAAGATGTAATTCAAGGATTCAGGTCTCAAACCTCCAGCGTGTGTTATTTGGACTGTACCACATCCTCTAGTTCAGGGGTCGGCAAACTTTTGAGATGAAAGAGCCGCCAGGGTGTCAGCAAACTACAGCGCGTGAACTGTGGCTCTGAAGTAAAATTGAAAATGAAAATAAAACTATCATAATTTCATTTATAAAATTTTTAAAGGATATTAACAGAATGGTGATTATGTAAACATATATTTATGGCTGTGAAATAATTTTTAAATTGTTGTGAGGGGCAGGATTGGCTCTTTCAGGGGTCGGCAAACTTGAGACCGAACGTACCCAAAGAGCCGCATGTGGCTCATGAGCCGCAGTTTGCCGGCCCCTGCTCTAGTTCATCTGAATTCTTGAGTTTTACCATCTCGTATTTAATATGTTAAAAAACTTATTGCCAATATAAAAGTCCTGAAACACAACTGACATTACATAAAAAGTACAGAAAAATGAACAGAATAATATTTTAAAAATGCAAGTCAGATCATATTACTCCTCAGTTCAAAGCTCAATAGTGCCACCTCGTCTCATTCAGGATGTTGGCTAACGTCCTCATAATAGCTTGCAAGGATTTTTATGACCCGCTTCCCTGTTGTTTCTCTGACCTCTTTCTTTATTTCCCTCACCCTCATTAACTCTGGTTCATCCATACTGGCCTTTACTATTCTTTAAATGCACCAATCTGTTTTCTTCCTTAGGGCCTAGCCACTTACTACCTTTTCCCCCTAGAATGCCCTTCTTTCAGTTATCTACATGGCTTACTGCCTCACTTTATTTGCGTCCCTGAGGTCTTTCTTCACCAAAATACTTAAAATAGAGGTAGTCCTCCTTCAGTGAGCACTCCCCTTTACTTCTCTGTTTTTTTTTCTATAGTATTTGTTACCATGTAACATAATCTGCTAAAATAAGCTTCCTAGCTTAAGGGTTGTTGTTTTTGTTTGCAAAGGAAAAATTTTAATGATGTAGTCTCATAGACTGTCAACAGATATATTGAGTTATTAAAAAAGTCATGGCGCATTTTTGCAATGAAAATCATAGAAAAAATACGTCATGACTTTTCCAACAACCCAATAAAAGCCCAATCTAGATCATGTATATCTGATGGTGCATAGCATTAAACCAAGTTTTTCAGTCCTTTCAGTCTGAAATGGACTGTTTTCACAGAGCTGAGGATTGGGAATTTGAGCTGATTTTGTAGTATTCATTCTCATTTGTAGAAAGACATCTATTGGGTTGTTGGACAAATTTATAAATACCTTTTTTGTATTTTTAAGTTGACAATACAGCTGTGAAACTAAATGTCTCCTAACAACATATAAATGTGTGTTTGGATAGCAATGTATGTCTGTATTTAATGTGGATTAACTCAGCATTTTCTTAATATGTTTGGCCATGGGATCCTTTCTTTCTGGTAAAACCATTAACATCTTAATAAAAGAGGTTTCTTTGATATCAATTACAAAAATACTGACCTCATCCCATCTCCTTATTTACATATTAAGAGTCCAAAGCCCAAAGCTGTGATGTGAAATCAACGAAATTTGCACACATAATTATTGACAAAATTGAAGTTAGAACTCAGATCACTCAACACTGAGTCCAGTATCCTATTGCTTTTGTCAACTCTTACTCGGTAGACATGCATTCTACATAACTAAATTGTATGAGTTGTCATTCATGTATTCTTTTATTGTTTTGAGAGAGCAAAGGTGAAATTAACAAGAACATTATATAAGGTGCTTTATTTAGAGAACAAAAATTAATAAACACGTTGTAATTTACTACACATAAAATAATGTTTAAAGTCTGATGACTGAAACAAACAAAACAGAAACAGACTCAGATACAGAGAACAAACTGATGGTTGCCAGATGGGAAGATGACTGGGGAGCTGGGTGAAAAAGGTGAAGGGATTAAGAAGTGCAAATTGATAGTTACAAAATAGTCATGGGATGTAAGGTAAAGCATAGGGAATATAGTCAATAATATGGTAATAACTTGTATAGTGCCAGGTGGGTACTAGACTAATTGAGAGGGGGATCACTGCATAAATTATATGAGTGTCTCACCACTACGCTGTACATCTGAAACTAATATAAAATAATACTGAATTTCAACTGTAACTGAAAAAAAGAAATAAATAATTTTAAAAAGAATTAGAAAAAAAAAGAATTAGATTGTGTAATCCACTGTGCAGTGCTGTTCAGTCTTTCCAGATTTCTGAACCTTGAGGTTTCCTTGATTTCTCAATCTGTATTCCTCGCTGAGGCTACCTGACTCACTCCCTGTCTTCAGTTCTGTACTTCTCCAGAGCTAGAAATAAAAATCTAGCCACTGTGCTGTACACCTGAAACTAATATGAGATAATATTGAATGTCAACTATAATCAAAAAATAAAAAATAATAAAATTAAGATAAAATATACCTGAGAATCCACACAAACATTGATGAGTGATATATTTTTTAAATAGTTCATATTTATAACAGCAGTAAAAATTTATATTTATATAGTGATTTATAGCTAAAAAAGAATATTCATAATGATTGTATCAATTAAATATTCTGAAATATGATGAACTTTAAACTCCTCTCTCCTCATTAGAGTCAGCATGACCTGATGCACACATAAACTTTGAAAGGGCACTGTCTTTTTGATGAGCTTTCCTTGATTTTCAGTCAGTAGCTCTTTCCAAAAACTTGATTTCAGGGATGTTCCTGAGATTTATATTGGATTGGGCTTTCAAGTTTTAAATAATTTGGGATTCCTGCCTTAAGGCTATTTTATTATCCAGCGAACTAATGGTTCTCAGGCTACACTTTTGTGAACTCCCTCATGTTCTTCAGGTACTTGACCTAATGTTACCTTTTCAAGTGAGGTCTACAGTATCCACTCTAATAAAAACTGCAACCTCTATACCATTCTAGGTTTTTTTGTTCTCCATTACACAGCTTTATATAGTACACATAGTACTTATGACCTGCTAACACTCTGTATGATTTAGTAATTGGTCTCTTTTCTAACTCATTATCTCTCTTCCTTACCTAGAATTTATGTTTCATGGGGGAAGAGCTTTTTCATTTCTGTTTTGTTCACTGATGTGTTTATTCAGTGCTTACTATATACCAGCCCTTCTCTAGGCTAGCATATAGTAATCACTCAATGTACATTAGCTGAAGGAAATCATAAACTCACTCCCACTCAAGGACTTTCAGGGACTCCCTCCTGCATAATCAGATAGGCTAAAGTCCTCTTCATTTTCTAAACCCTTAAAATCTGTTGATGCACTATTTTCATAATACTCTTCCTCTTCAATTTTCATCCTTCAGTCTAATCAGTGGAATCTCTTCAGAGTCCCAAACTGCTAACCTTTACAAAACAAAGGCTAGGGCTGGCCAGGTGGCTCAGTTGGTTAGAGAGTGAGCTCTGAGCAACAGGGTTGCCGGTTCGATTCCCACATGGGCCAGTGAGCTGGGATAGAGCTGAGCTGCTGCTGAGCTGCCAACAAGCAGCCAGATGGCTCACCTGGTGAGATCGCATGCTCATAACAACAAGGTTGCAGGTTGGACTCCCGCATGGGATAGTGGGCTGTGTCCCCCTGCCAGGCCCCCTGCCTTTGTGTGATTGAAAATGGCGACTGGACTTGGAGCTGAGCTGCGCCCTCCACAACTAAGATTGAAGGACAACAACTTGACTTAGAGCTGATGGGTCCTGGAAAAACACAACGCTCCCCTTCCACAATTCCCCAACACTGTTCCCTTCCCCAATTCTCCAATAAAATCTTTTAAAAATAATAATAAAGGCTAGATTTGTGAACATCATATGATAAACCTCCATAATTTGGCCTCATTATGCCTTTTCAGTCTCTTCCTCTGTCATCCATCTTTCCTTGCATTCTATAACACACAGAAGACACATGAGTACCTTTCCTTCTTCCAGGGCTCATTTAAATATCACTTCCTCATTGAAACCTTTCCAATATTCCTACCTCCACTTTCTTTCCCTTTCATTCAGATTTGAGCTCTATACATACTTCAATGTAGACATATTGGCCTCCCAACTAGCCTATTATTTTTCGACACCTGGGTAATTGTTCTATGTATTCTTGTCCATAGTTGTAGCACGGTGTATGACACATAGTAAGTGCTTATAAAATATTTGCTGCAAGAATGACTGCCATGCCAAATTGTACCTTGGCATGTTCACCCGTGTCATTCTTCTCATTTGGATGGTCATTAACTTGCCCGTCCAGTTGACTCCTAACCATTTGTTATGGCTAAGTTCAAGTTTTCCTTCATCTGCCTAAATCACTTCAGTCTATTTATCGAATAATGCTTACTTCTCAGAAATAACCCTTACCGTACAGATTCATCTTAGACTATACATTGTCATTTATTGTTAGCTCTTGTTTATTTGTGTCCAATATTGCTAAGTCTATGTACCATGTCTTATGATATTGGATATCCCCCTCCCCCTCCCAACCACGTTTAGACACTTAGCAGCTAGTCAATCTACAAATTGATGATAATGATTCTGGACCCTTTTTGAGTAGGAATAAAGGTCTGTCTTGAAATTTTAGTACTCATGGAATCTCTCATTGAAATGTCTTCAGTTGTAGAAATCTATAAAAACTAAGGTTATCTTCTGATTATACCAGAACTCTAATTATGTCCCCAGATGTTCCTTCCTCAATTTCTTTATCCTAAATGTTTCTGTTGTAATATTAGGCAATCTCTTGGTTCCCTAGCTTCTTAAATAGGAAACAAGGAAACACAGCTTCACTAAAAGTGATTTTCAAAGATATATTCTTTTGGTATAGCAGTCACTTGGTCAATAAGTTTGAGAAATACTGCATTACCTAGCTCTTATCTTGGAGAGTCACACACACATTAGCATATTAAAGGCCCTGAGGAGTTTTGTAGATATGATTATTGCTTTTCCTGTCATTTAACTTAATCTTCATAGTATTCCTGTAAGGAAAGTACTCCTTTATTCTCATTTTATAATAGAGAAAACTAAGGCACAAAGAGATTAATTTGTTCAAGGTCACACAGCTAATAAGCTGTGAATCCAGGATAGACACAGTGAACCACATGTATTGAATGCTTGTGTTCTTAACAACCACACCTGCTCTGTCAATAAAACATTCCATAGAAATAGCTTTTATTACAAGAGCATGTATTAATAATGATAATTGTTAAGACAGGGGATTGTAATGGTGGCTTTAAATCTTCTATTTTTGAGATTTGGATCTCTGGTATAATTCACATTAATAAGTGTAATTTAACTTGGGATTTTTTAAGGCTTTCTTTGGCTCTGCTTGTACATTTACTATGCATACCAGTTTCAATATTTCTATTTACTCTGGCCCAGTGCAGGCCTTTTGACCTGGGAGAGGTTTTTGCTTCTGTATAGGATCCACTCCTGATTCCAACTTAAGTCTACATGACATATGCAAAAGTTGCAATAACCAGCTTAACTGCACCTTCCTCCACCCGCAACTATAGGCTGAAGAAATTTACAACCTGATTGGACAATATAAAACTTGAGACCAAACAAAGACTCAACGCAGTAGTTTCCAGCAGGCTCTGTCCAGCCGACCCTTCTCTTACTTTGATAAATTTTCCTTCTATTGGGTTGTCGGAAAAGTCTTGACATATTTTTTCTATGTTTTTCATTGCAAAATGTGTCATGACTTTTCCGACAACCCAATATATTTCTACCTGACTCATGAATTCTTTCACGGCCTGTGAGCGAGCAGACACGACAATAATAAAACACTCCATTAGTGTTTTCTATGTGCCATGTTCTCACTGTGCTAAAAATGCTTACGTGCATCATGACACTCAATTCTAAAAATAACGCTCTGAGGTAGATGGGGGATATAATAATACACCTGGAGAAATAAAGACTTAGAGATGTTACGCAACCTGCCCAAGTGTTCATGAAATTAATTGGTAGAGCTAAAATTCAAAATCTGTAAGGGAGATACACTTAAGAGTAAGGTATCTCTTAGTAGGAATTGATCTGCATTAAAAAAGCCAGTGTCACCCAAATAGAATCATTGCCTATCTCTGAATGGCAGTGCCACATGATTACTCCAAAGCAATTTAGAATCAATACACTCTTTTGTATCCTAAAAGTAATAAATAAAACACTTCTAGAAGCCTAAATAACTGGTAAAATGGATTTTTCCTACTCATAGTTATTACTCTTTACAAGTTCATTTGCTTAACTGTTTCTATACCTTGGATGATTTTGTACTTGAAGACATTGTCAGGTTGATTAATTAGGACAAAGTATTCATAAGTGCTTTTATGAACTTTAAAAAAAATATCATATTTTGAAGTTAAAGCAAAAATACGTTTATATGTTTTACAGAAGATGTGAATTAAAACTGGAATGTCAAAAAGCTCAATATAATGTAGATTATGGCTATATACATTTTAGAAACTATTATGTATATATAAAACTTTATTTTAAGGGCCGGCCGAGTGGCTCAGTTGGTTAAGAGCTCGCGCAAAAGTTTGAGCTCTGAGGGCTGGCCGAGTGGCGCAATGGTTAAGAACTCGCTTGGGATGCCAGAGGGCCCCGGTTCGGATCCCACATATGAGGGCCAGTGACACTGCCCTCCACAGCTAAG